>NC_053443.1:41436981-41531036 GCF_007990345.1 Gossypium hirsutum
ATGCTATTCAATTCCATTACAAAAGTAGAAATCATCAAAATGAGAAGCCTTTCGTTGAGAATAAGAAAAGGATTCTTCATACAAATGGCAATCTTCTCTTTGTGATAGATCTTCCGTAGTCGAGTACTTTGACACTCTTGAAACACGTGCACCTCTTCGTAAATAATCCTTGTAGATGAATAAATTGAGGCACTCGTAGAGACACGTTTACCTTTTCGTTTATCATCTCGGAAGGACTCAAACTCGGAGTTTGCTTCTCTTGGTCTCGAACGCCTTGTTGAATAGAAGTCTTGATAAGAGTCTCTTGTCGAGTAGTGTCGTCGGGATGATCTTAACTCCGTTTCTCGACTTGGTAGATTTTGTTTTCGTCGGGCCTTTTCCTCCACTCAGTCCAAACGATAATGCAATTTATCAAATTTTAATTTTACCATTCTACGCATTTCTTGCATCAAATATTGGAATTCTGATTCGGAAAATTCTTCTTGAGACATGATTTAATTGCTCACCACAAAAATCTCACGTTTCACTCGCAAAGAAAATTCACACAACTTGGCTTTTACTTCTCTCAAATGGTCTCACCAATCACTCTTGCCTTTTTCCACTCGATTTTTCGCCTCTCGAAGTTCTTCGCAAACTAAGTCGTCGAATCAATACCGTTTGGCGTCGGCTTACAAAATTGATTTGGCTTGGTGGTAATGATGTCGGAAATGGTAGGATATCAAACAAAATAGAAATGGTTAAGTGTGGCTATATAGATATGGTCCTTCGGGCAACAAGCAATGCTTTTACAAACCCAAAATGAATTTCAATCACTTTTTTTTTTCAATTTCGATTTTTTTCTTCTTTTTTTTTAATTCTGAATTTTTTTTCTTCTTTTTTTCCTTCAATACTAAATACAAAAAGTAAAAATAAATTGAATACAAACTTTTTTTTGAATTTTTTTATTTTTTTACAATACCGTAATACCGATAACGTCGATCTTACTCCGATTCAGCTAGCTCTGATACCAAATGATACGCCCCCGGCCTCATTGATGAATCTGAGTCGTTGTTGTTCCCAATCGTGAATTGGAGTAATACTCAAGGGTGGACGAAATAGGTTAAGAAAGAAGAGATAAAGGCTCAAATTTAGTTCAAAAGGGTTATGGAATGTATTGAGGTTGATAGGTGAATGAAAACCAAGTATTCAAGTTGAACCAACACAATATAAGTGTGTTAACCCGGGACTTATACGAATACTTAGGAAAGGTTAAATGTCGTATGGATGGAAAACGAATAAAATGTGATGTGATCCGGCTCGGTTGATTGAGTCGAGTTCACTTAAGTTGCCCGATCGTCGACGAGAAGTTCGTTCGAAATTGTTTTAAGATGAAGATTGTTTTCAGTTTAAGCGGAAGACTTTTAAAAGGGTTCAAAAGATAGGCTAAATTCGGATATTTTGTAGGTTCGGTTTAATAAGAAAAGAAATAAAGTTTATATTTAATAAATAGGATGGAGATGAAAAAAATGAACTTAAGTATTAAGAACGATTCAATACTATGTAAAGTATTGCCCCGGGACTTATATTACTTAAGGTGGGTTTAATGGAAGTCGAAGATGGACCTTGACCCGTTACCTATAGAGAGGTAGGAACCAAAGGTATAAAAAGGTGGATGAACGCCACACCAGGATGGTGATAACTTCAAAAGAGAACGATAGACGCCACTAGCACGCTAGATAAGTCAGATCGAAACTCGTACGAATTTAGACAGGAGAAAACTCACTCTTTGAACAAAGTTCATTCAAATGATCAAAAGTCAAAAGTCCTTTACAAATGAAATCAACAAACTATTTATACTAGTTTCTTATGCTAACCGAATAGTCCATTCATGAACTTAATGATTAAGTAATGAACCTAAATTAAGACATGAACCTTCTAGAAAAATGACCAATGGTGTCCTTGTCCATGTTCGGCCGAATGGTACTTCAATGGGCAGCTTCATGGCTAAGGAAATGAACTTGAAGGCTTGGTGAATGTATGGGAGAGCAATGGACATGTCTAGGTTCGGCCAAGGTGAGAATGGACACTCCAAGAGATGCCTTTTGGCCGAATAGGTACTTAGGAGATCAATGGACAGCAACCGATGCATGTAAGTGAATATTCATGCATTCTTCCATTCATTGTATTAAATCATTCATGCATCATCCTTACGTTCATTGAACCAGCCCATTCATGAATCATCTTTAATTGTGTTCCCACATCATGCATTGTAAGTAGACGTTCATGCACCTAGCTTGAATGAATCTCCACATTCGGCTGTACCTAAAAACACACATGAACTTAATTAATTTCAAGCAAATTCAGCTGAACTAAATTAAAGTATAATGTGAACATCCTAAATAACATTGAGACAACTTAAATATTAACAAATCATAACACATAAATTCGGCTGGACAAATTTAAAACATGTAATAATTTAGACAAATTAAATGACATCTAGACACCTTTAATTCAGCCAAATCAAGACATATTAAACACTTGTAATAAATTAAGACATATTTAAAAGCTGTAATGAAACTTATTTACATGCTTATTTAAATGGTCTAAAACTCCAGCAAATAAAGTTAATTTAGCTAAAGAGCTAATAATGAGCTGAATTGAATTTAAACCAAGCTCAAACGAGCTGAATTAAGCTCATGTGAGCTAGAATAAAATTCGGTGAGCTGAACCAAGCTAAATGGAGCTTGAGGAGCTGAATTCAAGCTGAAATCAAGGGCATCCTTGACCAGGGTCATATCATTCCCCCATTTTTTAGAACGACTTGTCCTCAAGTCGAGCAATTGGTTCACTCGATCGCAGCAACTTTTACTTAGCTTTCCTCGGTCGAACGGGATGGATTGGAATTGGGACAACTGAAAGGAATAACCATGAGTTAACAAGAATGGTTTCAAATAAATTTGTAATCCAAATGCAAGCAAAATAGAATAAGAAAATCCCATGGGAGTGGACAGATGCAAAGCAACATGTTCACAACCATGCAAACAAACTAATTTACTCGTTAATGCCTCGTCAATTATTCGAAACGAAAATGTGTTCCCACATCATGCATTGTAAGTAGACGTTCATGCACCTTGCTTGAATGAATCTCCACATTCGGCTGTACCTAAAAACACACATGAACTTAATTAATTTCAAGCAAATTCAGCTGAACTAAATTAAAGTATAATGTGAACATCCTAAATAACATTGAGACAACTTAAATATTAACAAATCATAACACATAAATTCGGCTGGACAAATTTAAAACATGTAATAATTTAGACAAATTAAATGACATCTAGACACCTTTAATTCAGCCAAATCAAGACATATTAAACACTTGTAATAAATTAAGACATATTTAAAAGCTGTAATGAAACTTATTTACATGCTTATTTAAATGGTCTAAAACTCCAGCAAATAAAGTTAATTTAGCTAAAGAGCTAATAATGAGCTGAATTGAATTTAAACCAAGCTCAAACGAGCTGAATTAAGCTCATGTGAGCTAAAATAAAATTCGGTGAGCTGAACCAAGCTAAATGGAGCTTGAGGAGCTGAATTCAAGCTGAAATCAAGGGCATCCTTGACCAGGGTCATATCAAAATGGAACCTCGACCCACTATCAAAGATGATAGGAACCTCGGTATAACTTTGAACGCCACAGTTTGGGTGCAAAGTGATAAGTTCGAAATATAAAAACGGGTTGACGCCACAAGGGTTACTTGATAAGTCTAACCAGTCTTTGGAGAACAATGAGAGTTGAAAACAAACTCACAAAGTAAACAAATTTCATATAAGTTTTAAAAAAATATTGTCTAACCCGAAAATGATTACAAAGCAACTATTTATAGCTAATATTGAATGTCAAACCGAATGGTCACAAAAGGTAGATAAATGGACAATTTTAGTTCAGCTTAATTAAGTTGAAATTGCTTGGAAGCTTCCTTAATCGTCCCTTGTAGTTTCCTAGGTCACTTGGCTTAGAAATCTGAAAAGAAATAACTTCTAGAATGAGAGGATTCGGCTGGACATTGATGGAGAACTTTATGGACTAGTCCCGATTCAGCCTTGATACTTTAAAATGGCTTTAAAAGCTTCTTTGGGTAGTGTAAAGTTCGACCTTGAAGAGAGGAAATGCCAAGCATGATGTTGGCCGAATGGCTACTTGGAAAAACCAACCAACAGCCCTTTGTTGTTCACGAAAATAGCACTTGCTTCACCAGCTCATTAATGGACGAATCTTGCATGCCCAACAGCACCTTAAATGCATGCCTATGCTTTACATTAAATTCGGCCAACACCTCCTTTATTGCTGCTCATTTAATTCATGTCTTTGCTTCCCTTTAAATGCCGTTCCTTGCATGTAGAACAGCAACTTAAATGCATGTCTCCTTTGCCATTAAGTAGTTGTTTCCAGCTGAATTAATTACCTGCAGACACAAAATAAACTCGGTCAAGACATAAATTAAACCTCATTAAATTCGGCAGCTTCCTTTAATACATAATTAACTCATGCATGAAACAAACAAGTTAATTAACATATTAATTTTGGCTAGACAATAAAAATAACAATAAATTCGTCACTTTTAAAGAACTTAAGACACATTTAATACTACTCTTTAATTCGGCTGAAACTAATAAAAAAAACATTAATAAATTCAGCATATTAAATAGATGTAATAAATAAAACACAATCAATTAAACTAAAAAAATTATTAAAGATGTTCAGATTTAAACATATTAATTTACTAACACTTATTTGAGTTGAATTAAATAAATAAACTAACTTATTCAATTTATTTCAGCAAATGAAATCAAAAGAATTAAAATAAACTCAAATTGAGCAAAACGATCCCATTGAGCTGGAAACGAGCTAAACAAAGCTCAGTGAGATGAACCACACGAAAAGAAATTCAAATAAGCTAAAAATTAGCTTCATCTTGCACTTGGGGCCCTCGTGTTTAGGCCAATCTCGACAGCGTTGGGTTGTGACATTACAGGATGCGATCAGGATCACATCAAAAGGAGCAAAAGTGGATTTCCTACCTTTAAACAGAAGGGAGTATCGATTAAGTTTACCTTGGTGTGTAACATCGCGATCAAATTGCCAAGGCCGTCCAAGGAGCAAGTGTGCCGCATGCATTGGGACCACATCACACCATACATCATCCTCATAATTGCTGAGCTTAAAAGTGACCAAGGACTGTTTCGTAACTTTAACTTCGGAACATTCATTAAGCCACTGAAGGTGATATGGCTTAGGGTGTTTGGTACAAGGCAACTTTAAAGAATCCACCAAATAGCTACTCACTACATTCGAGCAACTCCGACTATCAATAATGAGTGAACATAAGTTACCTTTAATAAAACACCGAGAATGGAAAATATTGGTCCTTTGGCTATCATCATCTTTCATCTGAATGTTAAGAGTTCTGTGAACTACAAGGCATTGAAAATCAGCAAAGTCCCCTTCTTTTGGTGGTTCGACCAGCTTTTTGCCATTATCACTGTCATCCACAAGTTCTGGCATATCTAGATCTGTTTTATCAGAGTCAGAAGTGTACTCACCATTATCTTTCAAAAGAAGTAATCTCGTGTTAGGGCATTCCCTACTATAATGACCACGCCCTTTGCACTTAAAACATTCAATCTCACGAGTCCTCTTCGCACTCGAATCACCTAAATTGGGCTACTTAGAAGGTGTTTGCGTTTTAACAGGAGCCGCTTTTTTCCAATCTGATTGCTTACTTCCATTACCCAAAGAAGACTTATTAGTAACAAAAGGTGATTTTGAACTCTTAAAATCAGAATTGGAATTGTTACCTCGGTAATATTGTGAAGTAAAGAAGGAACCAAACCTTTGTTCCTTTAGTTGTTGCTCGATCTTAATGGCTTTATGAACTACTTCTTCCAAATCAATGTAAGTTTGGAGCTGCAATGTATTAGCTATCGGCCTGTTCAAACCATCAATAAATCGAACCATAGTTGTTTCCTCATCCTCCTCCATATTAGCTCTCTAAATGAGCATCTCCATCTCCTTAAAATATTCATCCACCGTCCTACTACCTTGAATAAGTCTTCTCATCTTTGTTTTGATCTCTCTATAGTAGTGAGGTGGAATAAACCTTTTACGCATAATCTGTTTCAACTCATCCCAAGTTGAAATCTCACCTTCATAATTCCGGTGACGATTTACCCCAAGTTGAGACCACCAACTTAATGCATAATCTGAAAATTCCAACGTTGCTAATGCTACCTTTTCATCATCCAGACATTTATAATACCGAAACATAAGTTCAATCTTAGATTCTCATTCATAATAAGCTTCAGGATCATTCTTACCAAGAAATTTGGGAATTGTGAACTTTGGTTTTGCCAACGAAGGTTGTCCACGGTCATGAAAATCAAAATCAGTCCTACTGACACGTCGAGGACCGCGCCTATGAGCAGGAGGCTGGTTATCCATACATTCTTTAATTGGGTCTCGATATTGAGACTCTTGATTCAATCGCACCTCATTGATGATAGCAGTCAAAGCTCAAAGTGTAGCAGCCTGTTCTTCCAACTGTTGTTGGAATTTTTAAATGTGTCATCATTATATCACCTTTGGACATTTTCAAAAATCTGCAAAAAAATAAACACTCAACACTCAAAAATAAAAGTTAGCAAACCTCACCGTCAATCACTCAAAAAGAAAATCAAATTCTCAATGAGGTAGAATTCAGGCTTATGAGTTCTTTAGTAGAGTTTATATCAACCTATTAGAGAGTGTATGACCCGAACTACCAAAGAATCCTAATTTGCACTAGGATGCCAAAAACGGACGAGACACCAACTGATTTGTGTTGCACCGAGAAAGAATTGTGCACACTTTAAAAATCCTACTAACACAAGAAACAAGAAGGTGTTAGATAGTGTAAAGGAAAAATAAAGGCAAACAAATGAAAACCTACAGCTAAGAATCAATAAAAATTGCTGAAAACAGAAAACCTGAAAAACTGCGGAGTAACTTGACAACTTCGTTCGAGGTGTTCCTGATCTCCAAAAATCACGAAATTAAATCTGTAATGTCATTAAATATTTAATTTTTGATCTGGAAAGTTTTGGCACCAAATTCAACCCTCTAAATATTTTTTTTAATTTTTTATTGGATTTCTTATTTTTTGATTTTTTGACTTTTTTGACTGATTTTTTGTGGGATTAATTCTTTTATATTCAATAACAGTTCCAAAAATATGTATGTAAAATTTCAATCGGACAATGTTTACCCACTAAAATGATTTTTTTTCAAAAAATTTTTCTGGATAAACTGCTATTTGTAGTTTAAAAAATAGAGATCAGTTTAGAAATCCACCAAGAACACCCAAAACGCCCAAAATCTGATACCAAATGATAGGGGGTTGCGCGTGAACCAAGATTGAGTTGTAAAGTCATGGGAATACTCCTACGAGGCTCTTAAACGAGCAGATCTGAAAACAAACAGCAAGATCAGTTTTAAGAATTTCTAGATTTAAAATTAGAACCCTAAAACAGCAAGAGATGAGCAAGAAATTAAATTAACCCTTAAATGGGCTCTTTTGGGCCGATTTTAACATGTAATATCTCTGGAGCCTAAAAAATTAAATTAATAAATAAAATGTTTACAAATTGGGCCCTTTGACATTTTGGCCTGATTTTCAACTAAATATGTATGGATTTCTTGATTGGGCTGGGAATTTGCTTATTGGGCCTCGCCTTCAAGAATTTGGGCTTGTGATCCATCTTTTACCGAAATTGGGTCGTTGATGCTCGTAACGGAGATCCAATGCGTTTTGGGCTCAAGATTCGGTTTCTTGGACCAAGATTTCCAAGATTTGAAATCTTGATTTTCTTGATTCTTGAAATCGCACCAAACAGCAAAATTGGACCAAGATTCGGTTTCTTGATTTTCTTGAAAACAAGAAAGTGAAGCTTGATTTTCTTGTTCTTTCGTGTATCCATCTAAGGCCTTGCTAACAAACTCTTGAATGGTCCCATTTAGTTTGGAACGCATTTGTCGGGCCTTTGATCTCGTTATTGGGCCTTGTGGTAATTTGAGCCCATCATGTTCTTGAACTTGGATTGGGCCTTTGTGAGTCGTATCACTACAGCCAAGAATCAATAAAAATTGCTGAAACCTAAAAACCTGAAAAATTGAGGAGTAACTTGACAACTTCGTTTGAGGTGTTCCCGATCTCCAAAAATCACAAAATTTAAACTGGAATGTCCTTAAATATTGTATATTTGATCTGGAAAGATTCGGCACTAAACTCAGCCGGCTGAATATTTTTTTAAATTTTTACTTAATTTCGTATTTTTCAATTTTTTGACTTTTTCTACTGATTTTTTTGCGACAAATATTTTTAATATTCTACCACAGTGCCACAAATATGAATGTAAAATTTCAGATCAATTGGAAAACGTTTACCCACTCAAATGATTTTTTTCCAAAACTTTTTCTGGGTAAAAACTGTTGTTTAATGTTTTTAAAAGGAGATGATACGAGTCACAAAGGCCCAACCAAGCTTAAGAAGGTGATGGGCTCAAATCAAGAAAATCAAGATTCACTTTCTTGTTTTCAAGAAAATCAAGAAATCGAATCTTGGCCCAATTTTGCTGTTCGGAGCGATTTCAAGAATCAAGAAAATCAAGATTTCAAATCTTGGAAATCTTGGTCCAAGAAACCAAATCTTGCAGCCAAAGCGCGTTGGATCTCCATTACGAGCGTCAACGACCCAATTTCGGTAGGAGATGGATCACAAGGCCAAATTCTTAAAGGCGAGGCCCAATAAGCAAATTCCCAGCCCAATCAATAAATCCATACATATTTAGTTGAAAATCAGGCCAAAATGTCAAAGGGCCCAATTTGTAAACATTTTAGTTGTTTAAGTTAATTTTTAAGTTTTAGGAATATCACATGTTAAATTCGGCCCAAAACAGCCCAATAGGATGCATGGCCGAATTTTCCTTTGTTTTTTTTAATTAAGTTTAATTTTTTTAAGTTTTCTAATTAGATTAGGATTTGTTGGAGGCCTATATAAGCATTGGCCAGCCACCCTTTGTAAACATCTTATTATTATTTTTTTCTATCAAATTTCAGATTTGTTGAGTGCAGAATTTTCTTTGGGGTTTTCTCCAAGAATTCTCTCTTGAGCTTTCTTTAGAAGTTGTTTTAACAATCTTTTGATTGTGGGAGCCATCTTCAACCTTCTTCTTGCCATCGATATTCTTTGGAGGGGAGATTAGAGCCGTTTGAAGAGATTTGTGAAATCTTTTGGGATTTCAAGGATCTTTAGGACTTATCCTTTAATTTTTGCTGTTCAATTTCTTTTATTTAATTCTACTTGTGCCGAATCTCAATTCTAATCTATTTGCTGTTTTGTTTGTGTTTCCAGCCCTCGTTTATCTTAAAGAATTGATCAATTTCACTTTTTGCTGGAGTTCGACAATCAGCCCTAAATCCCCAAATTCTAGGGTTCTTGCCGAATGCACACTTATTCTTCTTGGGTGAATTTGGTTGTGGAAACTTAGGGGAAACTTTCGTGGTGGTCAATTGAGCAGATCGCCCTCGCTTTCTCAGCCTCAATAGCCGTTTTATGCCTTCAATTTCTTTCTTTCTCATTGACGCATAAACCCTAATTTGTTTCAAGAAATTCTGGTCGATCTAATTTGCTTGCTGATTTGGTGTTCTTTGACAGATTCGGCTTGTGGGAGTTCATTCTTGGGAATCAATTTTGTGTTCTTGGTTTCAAGAAACCTCTTTCATCAGTGTTTCGTTCCTTGATTAGATCTTGCTGATTTTTTAGGGTTCTTATTCCAGATTTTAATTTTCCAGATTTAATCTCGTTCTTTGTTTGATTTCAGATCTGTTCGTTTAGAGCTTTCGTAGGAGTTTCCCGTGACTTGGCAACTCATCTTGGTCCGCGCGCAACCCCGTATCATTTGGTATCAGATTTTGGGCGTTTTGGGTGTTCTTGGTTGATTTCTAAACTGATCTCTATTTTTTAAAGCACAAACAGCAGTTTTACCCAGAAAAATTGTTCAAAAAAAATTCATTTGAGTGGGTAAACGTTGTCCGATTGATCTGAAATTTTACATACATGTTTTTGGCACTATTATTGAATATAAAAAAATTATTCCCGCAAAAGAATCAGTCAAAAAAGTCAAAAGAATAAAAAAATACAAAATTGAATAAAAATTTAAAAAAAGATTCAGCGGGTTGAATTTGGTGCCCAAAATTTCCAGATAAAAAATTCAACATTTAAGGACATTCCAGATTTAATTTCGTGATTTTTAGATATCGGGACCACCTCGAACGAAGTTGTCAAGTTACTCTGCAGTTTTTCGGGTTTTCTATTTTCAGCAATTTTTATTGATTCTTAGCTGTAGGTTTTCATTTGTTTGCTTTTATTCTTCCGTTACATTATCTAACACCTTTTTGTTTCTTGTGTTAGTAGGATTTACACGTGTGCACAACTCCTTCCTCGGTGCAACACGAATCACTTGGTGTCTCGTCAGTTTTTGGCATCCTAGTGCAAATTAGGATTCTTTGGTAATTTGGTTCACACTCTCTAATTGGTTGATATAAACTCTGATAAAGAACTCACAAGATTGAATTCGACCTCATTGAGAATTTGATTTTTCTTTTTGAGTGATTAATGGTGAGGTTTGCTAACTTTTATTTTTGAGTGTTGAGTGTTTATTTTTTACAGGTTTTGAAGATGTCTAAAGGTGATAATAATGATGCACTTATGAAAGTCCAACAACAGTTAGACGAACATACTGCTGCAATCACACAAATAAATGCTACACTTCAAGCATTGAATACTACTTTGAATGAGGTACGAGTGAATCAAAAACATCAATATCGAGATCCAATTAAGGAAGATAGGGATAACCAGCCCTATAGGTGCAGCCCTCAACGTGTCCCTAGAATGGATGATGATTTTCATGATCGTGGACAATCATCTTTGGCAAAACCAAAGAGCGAGCAGCAACGAGAACATCTTTTTCATACTTGCTGCCATGTACAAGGTAAGCTTTGTAGAGTTATTATTGATGGTGAAAGTTGCTCGAACATAGCCAGCACGACGATGGTGGAAAAGCTCTGCTTAACCACTACCAAGCATCCACAACCTTATCAACTACAAGGGCTTAGCAACAAAGGCCAATTTAGGGTCACTCAACAAGTGCGCATCGCCTTTTCTATCGGTAAGTATCAAGATGAAGTTGTGTGCGACGTAATGCCTATTCAAGCCTGCCATTTGTTGCTAGGAGAACCATGGCAACTAGATCGAAAAGTCACTCACGATGGTCGTACCAATAGGTATTCTTTCAAGCATCAAGGAAAGAAACTCACCTTAGTGCCGCTCACTCCGGAACAAGTCCATGAGGACCAAATCAAACTGAAAAATTCTGTTAAAACAAGTGAGGAAAAAGAAAAAGAGAATGAAAAAGAGCAAAAAGAGATTGAGATTGAAAAAGAAATTGAAGAAAGAAGAGAAAATGAATTAGAAAAAGAAACAAAAGAAAAAGACATGGAAAGGGTAGTGAGGAATGTTTCCACTAACCAAGATATGAATTTTTCTTGTGTTGCTACTTTTCAGGTTCCCGAAAGATCAAAAGATAACTTTCAACTTCAATACCTCTCAAATGAAAGACGCTTTCATACGATCAACTTAGGAGAATAAGGTAACGAAATTTTCCAAATCTGTTTTCAATTTATATTAGTGCCTTAAACAGTTTATGTGGTTGTACATAAAGTGATGTGATCCGGCTCGGTTGATTGAGTCGATTCACTTGATTGCCCGATCGTCGACGAGGAATAGTTGAGTTATCGGAAATGTATAAGCAGAAACAGGCAGTTTGGGCTCAAAAGATGGGCTTGGTTTGATGGTTGATACGTTCGGTTTAACAAAAAATAATTTTTAAGTTGATAGATAAAATGGAATGGAAGTTGAACTCAAGCTTCAAGAATGTTTCAATACTAAAAAGTATTGCCCCGAGTCTTATGTTGCTTAAGGTGAATTATGATGAAGGATAGAAGCGGACCTTAACCCGTTACCTATGTGGAGGTAAGAACCAAAGGTATAATAATATGGTTGAACACCACACTGGTTAGGTGTTAAGTTCAAAAGAGAACGATAGACGCCACTAGCACGCTAGATAAGTCAGATCGAAACTCGTACGAATTTAGAGAGGAGAAAACTCACTCTTTGAACAAAGTTCATTCAAATGATCAAAAGTCAAAAGTCCTTTACAAATGAAAGAAAACAAATATTTATAGGCACATAGATGACCATTCAAATTCGGCATCTAGGTGTTCACACAATAATAAAAACGTTCACACTAATGTATTAAAATAGTTCATAAATTCGGCAGATTCATGCACTAGCTGAATGGACACTTTCTTCCCCCTTAGTTTGTGCATGAATGCTTAGTCATAAAGAAAGGCTTCAAGTGACTTGTATGTGCACCAAAAGGTTGCATTCATCTCCTTGGGACGTTCATGCACTTGTATGGACCATGTATCTTCATAATTAAACACTTTAATGGCATGTAAGTTCATAAATGGTAGCATGAACCTAGTAAATTCGTTCTCCCCTTTGTGCATGCACTTAATTCAATCAATGTGTTGAATTATTGAGTTAATTCCTTCCCTTGGACGTTCTTGAACCCATCCATGCATGTGTAGTAGCCTATAGGTCAATTCAAAGTGTGAACATGTTCAAGGAGCTCTATGGTCAACATAGAATTAGTTAGCAGCTACTTCTTGGCCGAATAAGTGCCTTGGAAAGTTAAGAGACAGCCACCATACATGCACTTAAGCCATTCATGCATTCTATCATCCCATGCATTTGATCCATTCATGGACTAGCCTTTAATGTCCATACATGCGTTCGACACATGCATGAATTTGTAGAAACATTGCATCTAGCCGTACATGCACCAGCATTTAATACTTCTTCATTCATGAGTGTGGAATGCCCAAAAGAGATGTTTCTTCATTCATACATTGTACCGTCCAAAGGAATGTACCTACATGAAATAAACAAGTCATTAAGACATCTCATGAACACTCATAAATTCGGCATGATGTGAACACATTAATGTCATGCATTAATTCGGCTATGTGAACATAATCAATTTATATAATGACAATGATATATTAATAACAAATATTAATATAAGACAAGTTTAATGCTTAAATGAATATGTGCAAATTTTATTTAATGTATTAAAGACAAAACCGAGTTTAAACTAAAATGAGCTAAATTTTAGCTCGTGAGCTAAAGTTGAGCTGAGGCTAAACTCCTAAGCTGAAGTTGAACTAAGGTTTAGCTCGTGAGCTAAATATGAGCTAGGAGTGAGCTCGGTTTAGCTCAGGCAAGTTGGATCGAGCTTGAATAAACTGGATTTGAGCTAGACGGAGCTCGTGGAGCTGGAAACGAGCTGGGATCAGCTTGCCAACATGTCAATGCTCGGCTTGACAGACTTGCTCGATGAAGTTCGCGGGGCGTGCTCGTATCATTCCCCCCTCTTTTAGGCGACTTGTCCTCAAGTCGAGCCGTTTCTCCATGGGAGAACTTTGACTCATGCATGGTTTTCCTCGGTCAAATGGGATGGAAGATGTCACACAAACCTGAAAAATTCTTACCACAGCCAATAAAAAGAAACTCAAAGAAGTCTTGGTCCAAGAAACCAAATCTTGCAGCCAAAGCGCGTTGGATCTCCATTACGAGCGTCAACGACCCAATTTCGGTAGGAGATGGATCACAAGCCCAAATTCTTAAAGGCGAGGCCCAATAAGCAAATTCCCAGCCCAATCAATAAATCCATACATATTTAGTTGAAAATCAGGCCAAAATGTCAAAGGGCCCAATTTGTAAACATTTTAGTTGTTTAAGTTAATTTTTAAGTTTTAGGAATATCACATGTTAAATTCGGCCCAAAACAGCCCAATAGGATGCATGGCCGAATTTTCCTTTGTTTTTTTTAATTAAGTTTAATTTTTTTAAGTTTTCTAATTAGATTAGGATTTGTTGGAGGCCTATATAAGCATTGGCCAGCCACCCTTTGTAAACATCTTATTATTATTTTTTTCTATCAAATTTCAAATTTATTGAGTGCAGAATTTTCTTTGGGGTTTTCTCCAAGAATTCTCTCTTGAGCTTTCTTTAGAAGTTGTTTTAACAATCTTTTGATTGTGGGAGCCATCTTCAACCTTCTTCTTGCCATCGATATTCTTTGGAGGGGAGATTAGAGCCGTTTGAAGAGATTTGTGAAATCTTTTGGGATTTCAAGGATCTTTAGGACTTATCCTTTAATTTTTGCTGTTCAATTTCTTTTATTTAATTCTACTTGTGCCGAATCTCAATTCTAATCTATTTGCTATTTTGTTTGTGTTTCCAGCCCTCGTTTATCTTAAAGAATTGATCAATTTCACTTTTTGCTGGAGTTCGACAATCAGCCCTAAATCCCCAAATTCTAGGGTTCTTGCCGAATGCACACTTATTCTTCTTGGGTGAATTTGGTTGTCGAAACTTAGGGGAAACTTTCGTGGTGGTCAATTGAGCAGATCGCCCTCGCTTTCTCAGCCTCAATAGCCGTTTTATGCCTTCAATTTCTTTCTTTCTCATTGACGCATAAACCCTAATTTGTTTCAAGAAATTCTGGTCGATCTAATTTGCTTGCTGATTTGGTGTTCTTTGACAGATTCGGCTTGTGGGAGTTCATTCTTGGGAATCAATTTTGTGTTCTTGGTTTCAAGAAACCTCTTTCATAAGTGTTTCGTTCCTTGATTAGATCTTGCTGATTTTTTAGGGTTCTTATTCCAGATTTTAATTTTCCAGATTTAATCTCGTTCTTTGTTTGATTTCAGATCTGTTCGTTTAGAGCTTTCGTAGGAGTTTTTCGTGACTTGGCAACTCGATCTTGGTCCGTGCGTAACCCCGTATCAGGAGATCAGTTTAGAAATCACCCAAGAACACCCAAAACGCCCAAAATCTGATACCAAATGATAGGGGGTTGCGCTCGGACCAAGATCGAGTTGTCAAGTCACGGGAATACTCCTACGAGGCTCTTAAACGAGCAGATCTGAAAACAAAATAGCAAGATCAATTTGTAGAATTTCCAGATTTAAAATTAGAACCCTAAAATAGCAAAAGATGAGCAAGAAACGAAAGCACTTATGAAAGAGATTTCGTGGAAGCCAATAACACAGAATAACAATTAAGATCAGCTCCAATTTGCCGAATCTGAAAGAACAACACAAAACAACAAATTAACTTTATAATTCCAGCAAAACCGATTGGACAGAAAATAAGGAATTGGGACATCAAGAGCAATTGAAATTGGAGAGATGAGAACGTTTCTTGATGTCAAATATCATGCAAATAGATCTAGATTTTTGAGAATGGGCTTAAACGAATAAGGATAATTAATTCTGAAACTAAAGAAAATAGGATTCAAGACCGATTTTTCCAGCAAACCAAATTTAATTGGGAATAGAATGTGCAGCTGATAAGATCAATTAAAAAGGACAACAATGAACATTTCTTGCTGCCAATAAGACCACCGAATAAGACCTTGAAGATTTTGATGGCTGAAAAACAAAGGAATTAAAAGATTAGTCAAAGGAATTCAACGCAAACAGCAAGAAAACTTAAAAGAACGAACAGCAACAAAAATCAAGATAAAGTCCTCAGGATCCTTGAAATCCCGAAAGACTTCACAAATCCCTTCAAACGGCTCTAATCTCCCCTCCAAAGAATATCAATGGCAAGAAGAAGGTTGAAGATGGCTCCCACAATCAAAAGATTGTTAAAACAACTTCTAAAGAAAGCTCAAGAGAGAATTCTTGGAGAAAACCTCAAAGAAAATTCTGCACTTTAACAAATCTGAAATTTTAATGTATTTGAGTAGTGAATACAAAGGGTGGCCGGCCATCACTTATATAGGCCTCAAACTAATCCTAACCTTATTAGAAAACTTAAAAATTAACTCTAAATAATAAAAATAATAAAAGAATTTCGGCCTAACTCTTAAATGGGCTCTTTTGGGCCGATTTTAACATGTAATATCTCTGGAGCCTAAAAAATTAAATAACAAATAAAATGTTTACAAATTGGGCCCTTTGACATTTTGGCCTGATTTTCAACTAAATATGTATGGATTTCTTGATTGGGCTGGGAATTTGCTTATTGGGAGGGCCTTTAAGAATTTGGGCTTGTGATCCATCTTTTACCGAAATTGGGTCGTTGATGCTCGTAACGGAGATCCAATGCGTTTTGGCTGCAAGATTCGGTTTCTTGGACCAAGATTTCCAAGATTTGAAATCTTGATTTTCTTGATTCTTGAAATCGCTCCAAACAGCAAAATTGGACCAAGATTCGGTTTCTTGATTTTCTTGAAAACAAGAAAGTGAATCTTGATTTTCTTGTTCTTTCGTGTATGCATCTAAGGCCTTGCTAACAAACTCTTGAATGGTCCCATTTAGTTTGGAACGCATTTGTCGGGCCTTTGATCTCGTTATTGGGCCTTGTGGTAATTTGAGCCCATCACGTTCTTGAACTTGGATTGGGCCTTTGTGAGTCGTATCACTACAGCTAAGAATCAATAAAAATTGCTGAAACCTGAAAACCCGAAAAACTGAGGAGTAACTTGACAACTTCGTTTGAGGTGTTCCCGATCTCCAAAAATCACAAAATTCAAACTGGAATGTCCCTAAATATTTTATATTTGATCTGGAAAAATTCGGCACTAAACTAAGCCGGCTGAATATTTTTTTAATTTTTACTTAATTTCGTATTTTTCAATTTTTTTGACTTTTTCGACTGATTTTTTTTTGCGGGACATATTTTTTAATATTCTATCACAGTGCCACAAATATGAATGTAAAATTTCAGATCAATCGGAAAACGTTTACCCACTCAAATGATTTTTTTCCAAAACTTTTTTGGGTAAAAACTGTTGTTTAATGTTTTTAAAAGGAGATCAGTATAGAAATCACCCAACAACACCCAAAACGCCCAAAATCTGATACCAAATGATAGGGGGTTGCGTGCGACCAAGATCGAGTTGTCAAGTCACGGGAATACTCCTAAGAGGCTCTTAAACGAGCAGATCTGAAAATGAAATAGCAAGATCAGTTTTTAGAATTTCCAGATTTAAAATTAGAATCCTAAAATAGCAAGAGATGAGCAAGAAATGAAATCACTTATGAAAGAGATTTCGTGGAAGCCAATAACACGGAATAACAATTAAGATCAGCTCCAATCTGCCGAATCTGAAAGAACAACACAAAACAGCAAATTAACTTTATAATTCCAGCAAAATCAATTGGACAAAAAATAGGGAATTGGGACGTCAAGAGCAATTGAAATTGGAGAGATGAGAACGTTTCTTGATGTCAAATATCATGCAAAATAGATCTAGATTTTTGAGAATGGGCTGAAATGAACAAGGATAATTAATTCTGAAACTAAAGAAAATAGGATTCAAGAACTATTTTTCCAGCAAACCGAATTTAATTGGGAATAGAATGTGCAGCCGATAAGATCAATTAAAAGGGACAACAATGAACATTTCTTGCTGCCAATAAGACCACCGAATAAGACCTTTAAGATTTTGATGGCTGAAAAACAAAGGAATTAAAAGATTAGTCAAAGGAATTCAACGCAAACAGCAAGAAAACTTAAAAGAACGAACAGCAATAAAAATCAAGATAAAGTCCTCAGGATCCTTGAAATCCCGAAAGACTTCACAAATCCATTCAAACGGCTCTAATCTCCCCTCCAAAGAATATCAATGGCAAGAAGAAGGTTGAAGATGGCTCCCACAATCAAAAGATTGTTAAAACAACTTCTAAAGAAAGCTCAAGAGAGAATTCTTGGAGAAAACCTCAAAGAAAATTCTGCACTTTAACAAATCTGAAATTTTAATGTATTTGAGTAGTGAATACAATGGGTGGCCGGCCATCACTTATATAGGCCTCAAACTAATCCTAACCTTACTAGAAAACTTAAAAAATTAACCCTAAATAATAAAAATAATAAAAGAATTTCGGCCTAACTCTTAAATGGGCTCTTTTGGGCCGATTTTAACATGTAATATCTCTGGAGCCTAAAAAATTAAATTAACAAATAAAATGTTTACAAATTGGGCCCTTTGACATTTTGGCCTGATTTTCAACTAAATATGTATGGATTTCTTGATTGGGATGGGAATTTGCTTATTGGGCCTCGCCTTCAAGAATTTGGGCTTGTGATCCATCTTTTACCGAAATTGGGTCATTGATGCTCGTAACAGAGATCCAATGCGTTTTGGCTGCAAGATTCGGTTTCTTGGACCAAGATTTCCAAGATTTGAAATCTTGATTTTCTTGATTCTTGAAATCGCTCCAAACAGCAAAATTGGACCAAGATTCGGTTTCTTGATTTTCTTGTTCTTTCGTGTATGCATCTAAGGCCTTGCTAACAAACTCTTGAATGGTCCCATTTAGTTTGGAACGCATTTGCTGGGCCTTTGATCTCATTATTGGGCCTTGTGGTAATTTGAGCCCATCACGTTCTTGAACTTGGATTGGGCCTTTGTGAGCCGTATCACTACAGCTAAGAATCAATAAAAATTGCTGAAACCTGAAAACCCGAAAAACTGAGGAGTAACTTGACAACTTCGTTTGAGGTGTTCCCGATCTCCAAAAATCACGAAATTCAAACTGGAATGTCCCTAAATATTTTATATTTGATCTGGAAAGATTCAACACTAAACTCAGCCGGCTAAATATTTTTTTAATTTTTACTTAACTTCGTATTTTTCAATTTTTTTGAGTTTTTCGACTGATTCTTTTGGCGGGAAATATTTTTTAATATTCTATCACAGTGCCTTAAATATGAATGTAAAATTTTAGACCAATCGACAACCTTTACCCACTCAAATGAATTTGTTTCCAAAACTTTTTCTGGGTAAAAACTGCTGTTTAATGTTTTTAAAAGGAGATCAGTTTAGAAATCACCCAAGAACACCCAAAACGCCCAAAATCTGATACCAAATGATAGGGGGTTGCGCGCGACCAAGATCGAGTTGTCAAGTCACAGGAATACTCCTACGAGGCTCTTAAACGAGCAGATCTGAAAATGAAACAGCAAGATCAGTTTTTAGAATTTCTAAATTTAAAATTAGAACCCTAAAACAGCAAGAGATGAGCAAGAAACGAAAGCACTTATGAAAGAGATTTCGTGGAAGCCAATAACATGGAATAACAATTAAGATCAGCTCCAATCTGCCGAATCTGAAAGAACAACCCAAAATAGCAAATTAACTTTATAATTCCAGCAAAATCGATTGGATAAAAAATAGGGAATTGGGACGTCAAGAGCAATTGAAATTGGAGAGATGAGAACGTTTCTTGATGTCAAATATCATGCAAAATAGATCTAGATTTTTGAGAATGGGCTGAAACGAACAAGGATAATTAATTCTGAAACTAAAGAAAATAGGATTCAAGAACGATTTTTCCAGCAAACCGAATTTAATTGGGAATAGAATGTGCAGCCGATAAGATCAATTAAAAGGGACAACAATGAACATTTCTTGCTGCCAATAAGACCACCGAATAAGACCTTTAAGATTTTGATGGCAGAAAAACAAAGGAATTAAAAGATTAGTCAAAGGAATTCAACGCAAACAGCAAGAAAACTTAAAAGAATGAACAACAATAAAAATCAAGATAAAGTCCTCAGGATCCTTGAAATCCCGAAAGACTTCACAAATCCTGATGCGCCCCGGCTCGGGAAGGAGAGTCGAGTCGTAGATGTGCCCGATCGTGAATTGGAGTAATACTCGAGGGTGGACGAAATAGGTTAAGAAAGAAGAGATAAAGGCTCAAATTTAGTTCAAAAGGGGTTATGAAATGTATTGAGGATGATAGGTGAATGAAAACCAAGTATTCAAGTTGAACCAACATAATATAAGTGTGTTAACCCGGGACTTATATGAATACTTAGGAAAGGTTAAATGTTGTATGGATGGAAAACGAATAAAATGGAACCTTGACCCACTATCAAAGATGATAGGAACCTCAGTATAACTTGAACGCCACACTTTGGGTGCAAAGTGATAAGTTCGAAATACAAAAACGGGTTGACGCCACAAGGGTTACTTGATAAGTCTAACCAGTCATTGGAGAACAATGAGAGTTGAAAACAAACTCACAAAGTAAACAAATTTCATATAAGTTTTAAAAATATATTGTCTAACCTTAAAACAAATACAAAACAAGCTATTTATAGCTAAATTCCTAAGGTAGCCGAATGGACTAATAAGATGCTGAATGGTCAGCCAAAATTAAAACAAAAGAGACTAGAAATTTCCAGCACCCTTCCTAAGACATTTTTGGGAAGCTTCATGCATGAAGAAGTCAATTGGACAGCTTCTAGATGTAATCCATTCAGCTGGACATTAATGGAAGTATTGGTGAGCTGAATAAGGGGTCTTGGTTCGGCCAATGAAGTTGAATGCACCTTAATGAAGCCTCCTTGTGAGTTGAACAGCTTGACCATTTTTATTGACGTTTTGGGCACACAAAACAGCTCCTAAATGCTTCTTGGGAGTATGAAATGTCAACCTTGGTTAATTAAGCAACAGACATGCTTTGGCCGAATGGTCACTTGGAAATTCCCCAAACAACAGCTCTTTGCTGTACCCGAAGCAATACCAGCTTTAATGCTGTTCAATAACGTCCCCCCTTGCATGCTTTCATTAATGGCGTCCATGCATGGTGAATATCTCATTTAATTCATGTTTTGCTTCCCTTTAAATGCCGTTCCATACATGGGAACATCTCATTTAATTCATGTCTTTGCTGCACATTAAATTAGCAAGCAGCTTCTTTAATTTCGTCCATTAAATGGCCACATGAAAAAGCACAAACAACTCCTTTAATGCCGTTCCTTGCATGTAGAGCAGCATCTTTAATGCATGTCTTGCTGTACATTAAATTCGGCCAACATCCACTTCCTTAAATTGCCGTCCAAGCCATTAAACCTGCAGCCAATAATTAAATTCGGTCATTAATATCTGCTCATTAAAAATCAGCATCTTAAGACAAATTAAATTGGCAGCAATTTGATCAATAAATATGCTCATAAATTCGGCTGAAACTAATGAAAAACATCAATAAATTCGGCAACTAAGACACATTTAATTCAGCATCCTAGACAAGTTAATTAAATTTGGCTGAACATTAAATAACAGCTTAGGCATAATAAATCAGCAATAAGACACATTAAATAATTGTAATAAGGCAAACACATTTATGCTAGGTAATAATTAAAACAAATTAAACATGCAATAAACAAACATAATTAAAATGTCTAGATTTCTTAATTAAACACTTAGTAATTATTTAGCTAAAATAACTAACTCAACTAATTAATTTATTCCGGTAAATTAAATTAAAAGAGCTAAAGAGCTAATAACGAGCTCAACGAGTTAAATTGAGCTTGAATGAGCTGACTTGAGCACGAATGAGCTAACTTGAGCTCGAATGAGTTGAACCACACGAAAAGAAATTCAAATGAGCTAAAAATTAGCTTCATCTTGCACTTGGGGCCCTCGTGTTTAGGCCAATCTCGACGGCGTTGGGTTGTGACATTACATGATGCGATCAGGATCACATCATACCCTCCCTCTTGAATACGATTTGTCCTCAAATCGGGCCACTTGTTCGAAAAAAAATTTTCAAGATCTCGAACCCTTTTGTTCATGACCCGAATAGAATCATTTCCAAAACTTTGAAAATCATGAATGGTTCGAGAAAATTTTGAATTATTTCCACGCCCTCCCTCTTTTGGAGGGAACCATTCTGAAGTGTCACCTACACAAGAAAGAGATAGGTTAGTGACACTAGAAATCATAAACTCCAAAGAATTTTTAAAGATCTTATTCAACAAGTGAACATATGAGTCAATACCGGGATCAAAAGTAGAAGTTGGTCTTACCTTATCAAAATGAATTAAAAAATTCATTGATTGCAACAAACCTGGGCCACAAGGCACTTGATAGCTATAATTTTTGAAGTCAACTTCCCATAGTTCGAATCCTTTTGACAACAATTTAAAATGATATGCACCGGGGTCAAAAACAAAGTTTCCTCTTGCCATTCCAATTTGATATGACAATTTCAAAATCGGTATCATAAAAAGGAAACGATGTAATTTTAAGTAATGATTATGCAAAACATGTTCAAACCTTTTAAACCACGACATGGAGCAATTTTCAGAATCACAAATTAGATAATTCACATGATCAACACAAGCAAACAGATTAGATGTCATGAGGAAAACTTTTTAATCCATCATCCCAATCAAAGTCATCACCAATCAAAAATTGATACTTAGACAAATCAGGATAGGAAAGTCTTCTACTAACTAATTCTTCAGCAATCTCAACATTATCATGCATATGAATTTGTTGAAGTTCGACTAACATAGAACCCTTACCATGCTTACCTTTAGGCGCTGGTGGAATAGAGTCATCTATGATTTTACCTTTCTCGACTAATCGAAATCGTCTCTCCTCAGAAAAGTATTGAAGTTGAAATTGATCGATGGGATTTCGAAAAACTTGAAAGTAGAAACAAAACAAGGAAAATTCATAGGATGGTTAGTAACAACACTCCTTTCTTGTTCACTTTCATCTTTTTCGCTTATTTCTTTTTCCAACTCATTTTCAAATACTCTTTCATTTACCATATCACTCATTTCTTTTGCACTCTCATTTCTTCCTTCAATCTCACTCTTTTTTTTCAGTTTTTTTTCTTTTTCACACTCGTTTTTATTCTCAAATCTCATTTTCAATTTTCTTTTCTATCTCACACTCATCTTCTTTTTCTTTCATTTCTTTTTCATTTTCATTTTCTCGCTCGCGCTCTTTTTCTTTTTCACATGCTATTTCAATTCCATTACAAAAGTAGAAATCATCAAAATGAGAAGCCTTCCGTTGAGAATAAGAAAAGGATTCTTCATACAAATGGCAATCTTCTCTTTGTGATAGATCTTCCGTAGCCGAGTACTTTGACACTCTTGAAACACGTGCACCTCTTCGTAAATAATCCTTTGTAGATGAATAAATTGAGGCACTTGTAGAGACACGTTTACTTTTTTGTTTATCATCTCGGAAGGACTCAAACTCGGAGTTTGCTTCTCTTAGTCTCGAACGCCTTGTTGAATAGAAGTCTTGATAAGAGTCTCTTGTCGAGTAGTGTCGTCGTGATGATCTTTTCTTCGTCTCTTGACTTGAAGAAATTTGCTCCCATTGGAATCGTTCATCCAACTTCTTCAATCGTTCTTTAATTGGTTCCAATTTTCTTTGAAGCATTTGACCCACCTCGTGAATAATCGTTTGATATGTTGGGTCGGTCAAAACATCATCATATTCTTCATCATCAATCCCTTCAAAACTTCTTGACATCTTTTTTTTAATCACACAACCAAACTCACACTTCTCTCACACAAAAAAAAATTCACACTATTTGGCTTTTACTTCTCTCGAATGGTCTCACCAATCGCTCTTGCCTTTTTCCACTCGATTTTTACCCCTCAAAGTTCTTCGCAAACTAAGTCGACAAATCAATACTGATGTGATCCAGCTCGGTTGATTGAGTCGATTCACTTGATTGCCCGATCATCGACGAGGAATAGTTGAGTTATCGGAAATAGGATGAAATAAGGCTAAAGATGCGGAAGCTTTCAAATGGTTTTAAAAGTTGGCTAAGGTGATGGTAAATTTATAAGGGTAGTAGGCTCGATTTAAGTATAAAAATAAGAAAAATGGATAGTTGATAAATGAAGGCTCGGTTTTGTAAAAAGATATTATAGTTGGGTAAAATCTAGGATAGTCGGTGGAATGGATAAATGAGCTTAAACACCAGAAACGATTCAACACTAAAAGTGTCACCCCGATTTCTATTCGGTTCAAGGTGGGATTGCGGAATTGTAAAAGGTTGAACGCCACACCAAAGCAAGGTGATAAGTTCAAAAGAGAACGATAGACGCCACTAGCACGCTAGATAAGTCAGATCGAAACTCGTACGAATTTAGAGAGGAGAAAACTCACTCTTTGAACAAAGTTCATTCAAATGATCAAAAGTCAAAAGTCCTTTACAAATGAAAGAAAACAAATATTTATAGGCACATAGATGACCATTCAAATTCGGCATCTAGGTGTTCACACAATAATAAAAACGTTCACACTAATGTATTAAAATAGTTCATAAATTCGGCAGATTCATGCACTAGCTGAATGGACACTTTCTTCCCCCTTAGTTTGTGCATGAATGCTTAGTCATAAAGAAAGGCTTCAAGTGACTTGTATGTGCACCAAAAGGTTGCATTCATCTCCTTGGGACGTTCATGCACTTGTATGGATCATGTATCTTCATAATTAAACACTTTAATGGCATGTAAGTTCATAAATGGTAGCATGAACCTAGTAAATTCGTTCTCCCCTTTGTGCATGCACTTAATTCAATCAATGTGTTGAATTATTGAGTTAATTCCTTCCCTTGGACGTTCTTGAACCCATCCATGCACGTGTAGTAGCCTATAGGTCAATTCAAAGTGTGAACATGTTCAAGGAGCTCTATGGTCAACATAGAATTAGTTAGCAGCTACTTCTTGGCCGAATAAGTGCCTTGGAAAGTTAAGAGACAGCCACCATACATGCACTTAAGCCATTCATGCATTCTATCATCCCATGCATTTGATCCATTCATGGACTAGCCTTTAATGTCCATACATGCATTCGACACATGCATGAATTTGTAGAAACATTGCATCCAGCCGTACATGCACCAGCATTTAATACTTCTTCATTCATGAGTGTGGAATGCCCAAAAGAGATGTTTCTTCATTCATACATTGTACCGTCCAAAGGAATGTACCTACATGAAATAAACAAGTCATTAAGACATCTCATGAACACTCATAAATTCGGCATGATGTGAACACATTAATGTCATGCATTAATTCGGCTATGTGAACATAATCAATTTATATAATGACAATGATATATTAATAACAAATATTAATATAAGACAAGTTTAATGCTTAAATGAATATGTGCAAATTTTATTTAATGTATTAAAGACAAAACCGAGTTTAAACTAAAATGAGCTAAGTTTTAGCTCGTGAGCTAAAGTTGAGCTGAGGCTAAACTCCTAAGCTGAAGTTGAGCTAAGGTTTAGCTCGTGAGCTAAATATGAGCTAGGAGTGAGCTCGGTTTAGCTCAGGCAAGTTGGATCGAGCTTGAATAAGCTGGATTTGAGCTAGACAGAGCTCGTGGAGCTGGAAACGAGCTGGGATCAGCTTGCCAACATGTTAATGCTCGGCTTGACAAACTTGCTCGATAAAGTTCGCGGGGCGTGCTCGTATCATTCCCCCTCTCTTTTAGGCGAGTTGTCCTCAAGTCGAGCCGTTTGTCCATGGGAGAACTTTGACTCCTGCATGGTTTTCCTCGGTCAAATGGGATGGAAGATGTCACACAAACCTGAAAAATTCTTACCACAGCCAATACAAAGAAACTCAAAGGAGTCAAATTCAAATGTGTTCGATAGTTCATAAAATATTCATTCAATCGAACATATGCCAAAAATCTCAATTGGACAAAGCAAGCATACATAAATTTATCAAAGAGTTTTGTTAGACCATCGTTACAAACATGAAAACTAAGTTGGATCAAGGGATAATTGGTTGAAAATGATGGTAAGCACTTAAACACATTATTCCTCATCCAAAACATTTTAATTTCTTTAATCGAATATAGTAACTCATTTGGTCCTTTGTCTTGCTCATGCAAGGTATGCCATGGCCACAGGTATGCTAACTCTTTCTTTCATTTTTGAACAACATGAGGGTTGTCTCCAAATTCCAACATAATAATCACATCATTACAATGCCAAAAGGAAAAATCCATCACATCACAATATAAATAATTTCCAAACAACAAATCAATGGAATTTTCAACTTCAATCGAATTGAGCAAAGATATTTGAAAATTTTCAGATGACTTACCTTGACGAATTTGAAGAGAAGACAATTGAGGATTGGGTTTACCTTTCTCAGTCAAAATGAATCTTCTCTCTTTGGATAGATAACGTAAGACAAACCTATTACTCCGATAAATTTGAATAGGTGGTGACGCACCATGACATGTCTTGCTCCTCGAGGGGTGGAATTCACAAAAATAAGACGGGTTAGTATTATCGAAAACTATGGACTTAAATGGAAAAGGAAAGTTACCATGGAAATTTGATTCAATTCCAAAAACATAGGTTGGCCTTACCTTCTCGAAATGAAACGAAAATTTCAAATGTGGCCAAACAAGGTGATTAATAAATGAATCGAAATTGAAACCCAAATCATTGAATTTCACCTTCTTATCAAAAATTCGAACTTCAAGCAAACATAATTTCAATGTAAATGATGCAAAGCGCTTAATGTTTCCATAAAATGAATTCATGTAGCAAATACCAGGCTTAAACACACGAACTTGATTAGGAATTCCAACAAGCAACATATTAGAAGAAGATATAATCAACTCACCACACGAATTATATTTCACTAGTTTAAACACACATGTTGAATTGACAAAACCGAGCATACCAATATGCAAAGGTTCATGCTTCAAGAGTATCAATCGGGAATGTAAATCACTACATGGAAATTTCGCACAAAAACTCAAAAATTGTTCATGAAGAACACAATTGCAAATATCATGTGAAGATCTTTTAACATAGATGCCAAACAAAGAATTTTTAGAGAACATGCAACTTTTCAAAAAGGCAGATTTATCACAAATCAATTGAGCAGGCATATTTAAACATAAAGATTGAACACATGAATTCAAAAAGTTCGCATGGTCAAACATGTCAGAATTTTTAAGTGACAGACTTTGATCAAACACATTCAAAATTCGCTTAGAGAAAACAAATCGAATGTTGTCAACAAAATTGCCAATGTAGTAATCGTCATAAAAAAAGCTGTATATGGCACCTTTTAAAACAAAATCGTTAACAACAGTAAGTGAACAAAAATTATCCAAATCAAGTGACTTTGATTCGATAAACAAAGAATCCTTACCTTCCTTACCTTTGATCGCAAGCGGGTGGTAGTCATTCACGAACTTACCTTTTTCGAACAACCTAAAACACCTCTCGTTTGGAAGGTAATGTAGATGGAATTGGTCGCACAAACTTCTAGGAACCTGAAAAGTTAACTCACAAGAAGATCGAACAAGTGGGTTAGTAGAAATAATCCTCACTTGCTCACTTGTTTTCTCACTCAATTCTTTTGTTTCAATTTCTTTTTCATCTTTTTTTTCACTCTCAAATTTCTTTTCATTTTCTTTTTCATTTTCTTTTTGCTTTTCAAAGGCTTTTTCAAAGGCTTTTTCAAGTTCTCTCAAGATTCGCTCATTTTCTCTCTTACTTGCCTCTTGCCTCTCTTTTCTTTTTATTTCATTTTCTTTTTCTTCTCTTGCTTTTTGTTTTTCTTTTCTTTTCTTTGTTTTCTCTTTACAAGAATGTACAAAAGAACGATGAGAATATAAATCTTGTTCGAAAGATGAAGAACTATTTGCATATGATTCACAATCAAAACTTCGTGAAGAATACTCCGAGTAAGATTTCTTTGAAGATCTAGTAGGAGTATGTCTTTCTCTTCGAATGCCATCTTGGAACGAATCAAAATCGTAATCGGCTTCTCATCTTCTCAAATTTCTTGATGAAAAGGACTTTCGATCGAAGTCACTTCTCGAATTCGCTGATGAATATGCGTCATAGTATAAATCTCTTTGTCTCGAAGTAGATGGCAAAAAGGAATCACGATAGGAACTTTTTCTTAAGTAGTAGTCGGGGGTATATCTCCGTGGGGTTCTTGGTTCCGTTTTACGACTTGAAGAAACTCGATCACTTTGGTCTCGTTTAGTCGCCATTCTTCGCTTTTCTTGAACCAAATATTGGTATTCCGATTCGATGAACTCTTCGTATGACATGATTTTTGTTGCTAAAAAGAAAATGTTAGATCACAAAACAAAATAAAAAAAATGAAGTACCTCACCACAAACCTCACAATTTCGCTCGGAAAGAAAATTGGATAACACTCCACTCGTGTTTACACTTGTCTAATGGCTTTTGCTCGCTCTAATGTACTCACCACTCGTGCCTTTTTCCGCTCGTCTCACTCTCGTGAATTCGTATTTTGTTTCAAGAAGACTTATTGCGGCTTAGAGGGTCGGCTTCAAATGGGTTACAAGGGATAACGTCGGGTGTAGGGTAGGCTAAACAAAGAAAAATAAAAATCAAAGTATGTCTGGCGTTTGGGGGGTAGAGGGAATGGTAAAATGAATGGATGCTCGGAAGCAACAAAAAAAAAACAAAATAAAACTCACAAGACTTTTCACTTTTGTTTTTTTCTTCTTTTTTTTAACTCGATTTTTTTTGTCACTTTTTTTTCGATTTTTTTTTGAATTTTTTTTTCTGAACTTCTTCTCCTTTTTTTTAAATCCAATACAATAGTAAACAAAATACAAGGAAGAGAAGAAGAAAAAAAAATTAAATTCCAACTCAAAAAAAAATTGATTTTTTTTTACTTCCTTTTTTTTTTAATTTTTTTTTCGTTACGAACCTACTCCGAGCTTGGTACGAACGTCGGCATTCCTCGTTTTAGTAGCTCTGATACCAAATGATGTGATCCGGCTCGGTTGATTGAGTCGATTCACTTGATTGCCCGATCGTCGACGAGGAATAGTTGAGTTATCGGAAATAGGATGAAATAAGGCTAAAGATGCGGAAGCTTTCAAATGGTTTTAAAGGTTGGCTAAGGTGATGGTAAATTTATAAGGGTAGTAGGCTCGATTTAAGTATAAAAATAAGAAAAATAGATAGTTGATAAATGAAGGCTCGGTTTTGTAAAAAGATATTATAGTTGGGTAAAATCTAGGATAGTCGGTGGAATGGATAAATGAGCTTAAACACCAGAAACGATTCAACACTAAAAGTGTCACCCCGATTTCTATTCGGTTCAAGGTGGGATTACGGAATTGTAAAAGGTTGAACGCCACACCAAAGCAAGGTGATAAGTTCAAAAGAGAACGATAGACGCCACTAGTACGTTAGATAAGTCAGATCGAAACTCGTACGAATTTAGAGAGGAGAAAACTCACTCTTTGAACAAAGTTCATTCAAATGATCAAAAGTCAAAAGTCCTTTACAAATGAAAGAAAACAAATATTTATAGGCACATAGATGACCATTCAAATTCGGCATCTAGGTGTTCACACAATAATAAAAAACGTTCACACTAATGTATTAAAATAGTTCATAAATTCGGCAGATTCATGCACTAGCTGAATGGACACTTTCTTCCCCCTTAGTTTGTGCATGAATGCTTAGTCATAAAGAAAGGCTTCAAGTGACTTGTATGTGCACCAAAAGGTTGCATTCATCTCCTTGGGACGTTCATGCACTTGTATGGACCATGTATCTTCATAATTAAACACTTTAATGGCATGTAAGTTCATAAATGGTAGCATGAACCTAGTAAATTCGTTCTCCCCTTTGTGCATGCACTTAATTCAATCAATGTGTTGAATTATTGAGTTAATTCCTTCCCTTGGACGTTCTTGAACCCATCCATGCACGTGTAGTAGCCTATAGGTCAATTCAAAGTGTGAACATGTTCAAGGAGCTCTATGGTCAACATAGAATTAGTTAGCAGCTACTTCTTGGCCGAATAAGTGCCTTGGAAAGTTAAGAGACAGCCACCATACATGCACTTAAGCCATTCATGCATTCTATCATCCCATGCATTTGATCCATTCATGGACTAGCCTTTAATGTCCATACATGCATTCGACACATGCATGAATTTGTAGAAACATTACATCCAGCCGTACATGCACCAGCATTTAATACTTCTTCATTCATGAGTGTGGAATGCCCAAAAGAGATGTTTCTTCATTCATACATTGTACCGTCCAAAGGAATGTACCTACATGAAATAAACAAGTCATTAAGACATCTCATGAACACTCATAAATTCGGCATGATGTGAACACATTAATGTCATGCATTAATTCGGCTATGTGAACATAATCAATTTATATAATGACAATGATATATTAATAACAAATATTAATATAAGACAAGTTTAATGCTTAAATGAATATGTGAAAATTTTATTTAATGTATTAAAGACAAAACCGAGTTTAAACTAAAATGAGCTAAGTTTTAGCTCGTGAGCTAAAGTTGAGCTGAGGCTAAACTCCTAAGCTGAAGTTGAGCTAAGGTTTAGCTCGTGAGCTAAATATGAGCTAGGAGTGAGCTCGGTTTAGCTCAGGCAAGTTGGATCGAGCTTGAATAAGCTGGATTTGAGCTAGACGGAGCTCGTGGAGCTGGAAACGAGCTGGGATCAGCTTGCCAACATGTTAATGCTCGGCTTGACAGACTTGCTCGATAAAGTTCGCGGGGCGTGCTCGTATCAAATACCGTTTGGGGTCGGCTTACAAAATTGATGTGGCTTTGGTGGGGCTGATGTCGGGATTAAAGGTAGGCTATCAAACAAAATAGAAAGGTTAAGTGTGGCTAGAAATGAATTTTGAGTACTTCGGGCAGCAAACAATCTTTACAAACTCAAAATGAATTTCAATCACCTTTTTTTTTACTTCTGAAACATTTTTTTCTTCTTTTTTTTTAATTTCTCTTTTTTTTTCCAATACTGAATACAAAAGAAGACAAGGAAAAGAAAAAAAATTGAATACAATTTTTTTTTTGAATTTTTTTGAATTTTTTTTCGAATTTTTTTCCTTTTTTTTACAATACCGAAATGCCGATAACTTCGATTCTTACTCCGATTTAGCTAGCTCTGATACCAAATGATACGCCCCTGCTCGGGAAGGAGGGTCGAGTCGTAGATGTGCCCGATTGTGAATTGGAGTAATACTCGAGGGTGGACGAAATAGGTTAAGAAAGAAGAGATAAAGGCTCAAATTTAGTTCAAAAGGGGTTATGAAATGTATTGAGGATGATAGGTGAATGAAAACCAAGTATTCAAGTTGAACCAACACAATATAAGTGTGTTAACCCGGGACTTATACGAATACTTAGGAAAGGTTAAATGTTGTATGGATGGAAAACGAATAAAATGGAACCTTGACCCACTATCAAAGATGATAGGAACCTCGGTATAACTTGAACGCCACACTTTGGGTGCAAAGTGATAAGTTCGAAATACAAAAACGGGTTGACGCCACAAGGGTTACTTGATAAGTCTAACCAGTCCTTGGAGAACAATGAGAGTTGAAAACAAACTCACAAAGTAAACAAATTTCATATAAGTTTTAAAAATATATTGTCTAACCTTAAAACGAATACAAAACAAGCTATTTATAGCTAAATTCCTAAGGTAGCCGAATGGACTAATAAGATGCTGAATGGTCAGCCAAAATTAAAACAAAAGAGACTAGAAATTTCCAGCACCCTTCCTAAGACATTTTTGGGAAGCTTCATGAATGAATAAGTCATTTGGACAGCTTCTAGATGTAATCCATTCAGCTGGACATTAATGGAAGTATTGGTGAGCTGAATAAGGGGTCTTGGTTCGGCCAATGAAGTTGAATGCACCTTAGTGAAGCCTCCTTGTGAGTTGAACAGCTTGACCATTTTTATTGACGTTTTGGGCACACAAAACAGCTCCTAAATGCTTCTTGGGAGTATGAAACGTCTACCTTGGTTAATTAAGCAACAAACATGCTTTGGCCGAATGGTCACTTGGAAATTCCCCAAACAACAGCTCTTTGCTGTACCCGAAGTAATACCAGCTTTAATGATGTTCAATAACGTCCCCCCTTGCATGCTTTCATTAATGGCATCCATGCATGGTGAATATCTCATTTAATTCATGTTTTGCTTCCCTTTAAATGCCGTTCCATACATGGGAACATCTAATTTAATTCATGTCTTTGCTGCACATTAAATCAGCAAGCAGCTTCTTTAATTTCGTCCATTAAATGGCCACATGAAAAAGCACAAACAACTCCTTTAATGTCGTTCCTTGCATGTAGAACAGCATCTTTAATGCATGTCTTGCTGTACATTAAATTCGGCCAACATCCACTTCCTTAAATTGCCGTCCAAGCCATTAAACCTGCAGCCAAATAATTAAATTCGGTCATTAATATCTGCTCATTAAAAATCAGCATCTTAAGACAAATTAAATTGGCAGCAATTTGATCAATAAATATGCTCATAAATTCGGCTGAAACTAATGAAAAACATCAATAAATTCGGCAACTAAGACACATTTAATTCAGCATCCTAGACAAGTTAATTAAATTTGGCTGAACATTAAATAACAGCTTAGGCATAATAAATCAGCAATAAGACACATTAAATAATTGTAATAAGGCAAACACATTTATGCTAGGTAATAATTAAAACAAATTAAACATGCAATAAACAAACATAATTAAAATGTCTAGATTTCTTAATTAAACACTTAGTAATTATTTGAGCTAAAATAACTAACTCAACTAATTAATTTATTCCGGCAAATTAAATTAAAAGAGCTAAAGAGCTAATAACGAGCTCAACGAGTTAAATTAAGCTTGAATGAGCTGACTTGAGCACGAATGAGCTAACTTGAGCTCGAATGAGTTGAACCACACGAAAAGAAATTCAAATGAGCTAAAAATTAGCTTCATCTTGCACTTGGGGCCCTCGTGTTTAGGCCAATCTCGACGGCATTGGGTTGTGACATTACATGATGCGATCAGGATCACATCAAATCCCTTCAAACGGCTCTCCCCTCCAAAGAATATCAATGGCAAGAAGAAGGTTGAAGATGGCTCCCACAATCAAAAGATTGTTAAAACAACTTCTAAAGAAAGCTCAAGAGAGAATTCTTGGAGAAAACCTCAAAGAAAATTCTGCACTTTAACAAATCTGAAATTTTAATGTATTTGAGTAGTGAATACAATGGGTGGCCGGCCATCACTTATATAGGCCTCAAACTAATCCTAACCTTATTAGAAAACTTAAAAAATTAACCCTAAATAATAAAAATAATAAAAGAATTTCAGCCTACCTCTTAAATGGGCTCTTTTGGGCCGATTTTAACATGTAATATCTCTGGAGCCTAAAAATTTAACTTAACAAATAAAATGTTTACAAATTGGGCCCTTTGACATTTTGGCCTGATTTTCAACTAAATATGTATGGATTTCTTGATTGGGCTGGGAATTTTCTTATTGGGCCTCGCCTTCAAGAATTTGGGCTTGTGATCCATCTTTTACCAAAATTGGGCCGTTGATGCTCGTAACGGAGATCCAATGCATTTTGGCTGCAAGATTCGGTTTCTTGGACCAAGATTTCCAAGATTTGAAATCTTGATTTTCTTGATTCTTGAAATCGCTCCAAACAGCAAAACTGGACCAAAATTCGGTTTCTTGATTTTCTTGAAAACAAGAAAGTGAATCTTGATTTTCTTGTTCTTTCGTGTATGCATCTATGGCCCTGCTAACAAACTCTTGAATGGTCCCATTTAGTTTGGAACGCATTTGTCGGGCCTTTGATCTCATAATTTGGCCTTGTGGTAATTTAAGCCCATCATGTTCTTGAACTTGGATTGGGCCTTTGTGAGTCGTATCACTACAGCTAAGAATCAATAAAAATTGCTGAAACATGAAAACCTGAAAAACTGAGAAGTAACTTGACAACTTCGTTTGAGGTGTTCCCGATATCCAAAAATCACGAAATTCAAACTGGAATGTCCCTAAATATTTTATATTTGATCTGGAAAGATTCAGCACTAAAATCAGCCGGCTGAATATTTTTTTTAATTTTTACTTAATTTCGTATTTTTCAATTTTTTTGAGTTTTTCGACTGATTTTTTTGCGGGAAATATTTTTTAATATTCTATCACAGTGCCTTAAATATGAATGTAAAATTTCAGACCAATCGGACAACCTTTACCCACTCAAATGAATGTGTTTCCAAAACTTTTTCTGGGTAAAAACTGCTGTTTAATGTTTTTAAAAGGAGATCAGTTTAGAAATCACCCAAGAACACCCAAAACGCCCAAAATCTGATACCAAATGATAGGGGGTTGCGCGCGACCAAGATCGAGTTGTCAAGTCACAGGAATACTCCTACGAAAGCTCTAAATGTTTGGATCTGAAACGAAAGATCAAAACTTAATTAGAATCAATTAGATCTGAAAACTAAAAATCCCCAAATCAGTAAAGAACAGTCAAGAATCAAAACACTTATGAATAGATGTTCTTGAAAGCCAAGAACACAAAATTAAGCCCCAAGATCAACTTCCAATCAGCCGAAACTATCAAAGAACACAAAACAGCAACTAAATTAAAAACAGATTGTGAAATCAATTGAAACTAGTTTTAGGGATTGGACGGCAAGAAAAGGGGGATTTTTGTGAATCAAAAACGTTTCTTTATGTCCAAGGAAGTGCCGAATCAGATCTTGAAGTTTGGAATGGCTGAAATGAAACAAGAACAATTAATCCCAAATTATTCAACAAATTGGCACAAGCAGAATTTAATAAAGAAGAATGAACGGCAATAGAATAAAGAAAAGTCCTAAGAAGCCTAACTCCCATCAAATGGCTCTAATCTCCCCTCCAATGAAGATCAATGGCAAGAAGAAGGCTGAAGATGGCTCCCACAATCAGAAAGATTGTTAAAACTACTTCTAAAGAAAACTCGAGAAAATTCTTGAAGAACTCAAAGAGAATTTTCACTCTAAGCAAATCTAAAATTTTCAATGTAATTGTAATGTGTGTAACAAGGGTGGCCGGCCATGCCTATAAATAGGCCTTATAACTATTTCCTAATCTCATTAGGAAAACTTAAAAAAAACCTAATTAACAAGTTTAAGAGGGAAATTCAGCCAAGGCATTCTAATGGGCTGTTTGGGCCGAATTTTTACATATAATACTCCTAAAGTCTAAAAATTAAATTAAAAAATTAAAATTTTTATAAATTGGGCCACTTTAACAATTTGGCCTGATTTTCAACTAAGTATGGTTTGACTTCTTGGTTGGGCTTGGAATCCTCTTCTTGGGCCTTGCCTTCAAGAACTTGGGCTTGTAGTCCATCTCCTACCGAAATTGGCTCGTTGATGCTCGTAATGGAGATCCAATGCACTTTGGCTGCAAGATTCGATTTCTTGGACCAATATTTCTAAGATTTGAAATCTTGATTTTCTTGATTCTTGAAATCGCTCCAACAGAAAAATTGGGCCAAGATTTGGTTTCTTGATTTTCTTGAAAACAAGAAAGTGAATCTTGATTTTCTCTTTCTTTCGTGTACGCATCTAAGGCCTTTGAGACTTGTATCATTCCCCCTTCCTCAAAAAGATTCGTCCTCGAATCTGAAAAATCAAATGGAGATAAGCCAACCACATTGAAAGTAGAACTTGTAGTCCAAACATAAGCATAACAAAACAAGTATAACGCATGTGAATGGACAGATTCAGATTACCATGCAAACAAGCTAATTTACTCGCCAATGCCTCGTCAAATATTCAAAACAAAGATGGACATGTTTTAAGGCATTCAATCATCTCAAATTGTTTCCACAAACCATGAATAAATCGTGAGTAATAAATCAAATGGTAAACGTAATCATCACAAGTAGTTATTTGAAAAGGTTCACACGGTTCACAGAGTTGCACAATCATAACATGCAGTAATCGACGGTCTATAGATTCACTCACACATGCATTATCAAAAACAAGAATCTTTTTATCAACCATCAAAACAGATAGATTACCACTAAATAAAATAGGACAGTCAAGCACGTTTCGATCTAAGTGTTTTACAAAAATTAAATCATCAACACGATCTTTGTCACTATCCGAGGAGTAAAAAAGTGTTTCAAAAGTTTCAAGCATCTTACCTTTATAAGCAGATTTGTTTTGTTGAGTGAAAATTCTCTTTGAGTTCTCAAAGAGTTTTCCCTTGAGTTTTGTTGAGTAGGAGTATTAACAATCTTTTTTATTGTGGGAGCCATCTTCAGCCTTCTTCTTGCCATTGTTCTTCATTGGAGGGGAGATTAGAGCCGTTTGAAGGGAGTTGTGAAATCTTTCTCGATTTCAAGGCTTCTTAGGACTTTATTCATCTTTCTTGTTGTTTGTCATTCTTTAATTGTTTTTGTTTTTGCTGATTTGTGGGTTAACTTAATTTAATTGTTCTTGTTGTGTTTCAGCCATTCCCAAATTTCAAGATCTGTCTTTATAACAACACTCTTTGGCATCAAGAAACGTCCGTCAATCATATTTTTCCAGATTTCTTGCCGTCCAAGTTTTCTATTTTCCTATTCTGATTTGGGTTTCTTGATCCGTTGACTTTAACTTGCTGTTTCGGGTTCTCCTTGCTAGATTCAACTTGGAGAGTCGTTCGTGCAATTTAGATCTCGTTTCTTGGCTTCCAAGAAACCGTATTAATATGTGTTCTAATTATTAGCTGATTCTTTCTTGCTTTGGGCGCTCCATTATAGATCTATTGCTGCTAAGATTTAATTTTCTGTTTCGTTTCAAATCCAAGCGTCAAGCGTTTTCGTAGGAGTTTCTCATGACTTGACAACTCGATCTTGGTCCGCACACAAACCCTCTATCATTTGGTATCAAATTTTGGGCGTTTTGGGTGTTCTTGGTTGATTTCTAAACAGATCTCCTTTTAAAAACATTAAACAATAGTTTTACCCAGAAAAATTTTGAGAAAAAAATTCATTTGAGTGGGTAAACGTTTTATGATTGGTCTAAAATTTTACATGCATATTTTTGGCACTGTGATAGATTATTAAAAATATTTCCCGCAAAAAAATCAGTAGAAAAAGTCAAAAAATTTGAATAAGATGAAATCAAGAAAAAAATTAAAAAAATATTCAGCTGGTTGAGTTTAGTGCCGAAACTTTCCAGATCAAATATACAATATTTAAGGACATTCCAGTTAAAAATTTTGTGATTTTTGGAGATCGGGAACACCTCGAACGAAGTTATCAATTTACTCCATAGTTTTTCGGGTTTTCAGGTTTTAGCAATTTTTATTGATTTTTAGCTGTAGGTTTTCATTTGTTTGATTTTTATTCTCCCTTTACAATATCTAACACCTTCTTTTTCTTGTGTTAGTAGGATTTCAACGTGTGCACAATTCTTCCTCGGTGCAACACGAATCAATTGGTGTGTCGTCATTTTTTGGACTCTTAGTGCAAATTAGGATTCTTTGGTAGTTACGGTTCATACACTTTCTAATTGGTTGATATAGACTCTACTAAAGAACTCACAAGACTCAATTCTCCCTCTTTGAGAATTTGATTTTCCCTTTTCAGTGTTTAACGGTGAGGTTTGCTAATTTTCCTTTTGAGTGTTGAGTTTTTGTTTTGCAGGTTTTTGAATAAAAATAATGTCTAGAGTTGGTCAAGTTGATGATGACCATAATGATGTCCATGATAAATTTAAAATGATCCAACAACAGTTAGACGAACGGGCTGCCATACTTCGAATGATGTGATCCGGCCCGGATTAATTGAGTCGTTTCACGTAATTGTCCGATCGTCGACGAGGAATAGTTGAGTTATTGAAAATAGGATGAAATAAGGCTAAAGATGCGGAAGCTTTCAAATGGTTTTAAAGGTTGGCTAAGGTGATGGTAAATTTATAAGGGTAGTAGGCTCGATTTAAGGATAAAAATAAGAAAAATGGAAGTTGATAAATGAAGGCTTGATTTTGTAAAAAGATATTATAGTTGGGTAAAATCTAGGATAGTCGGTGGAATGGATAAATGAGCTTAAACGCCAGAAACGATTCAACACTAAAAAGTGTCACCCCGATTTCTATTCGGTTCAAGGTGGGATTGCGGAATTGTAGAAGGGTTGAACGCCACACCAAAGCAAGGTGATAAGTTCAAAAGAGAACGATAGACGCCACTAGCACGCTAGATAAGTCAGATCGAAACTCGTACGAATTTAGAGAGGAGAAAACTCACTCTTTGAACAAAGTTCATTCAAATGATCAAAAGTCAAAAGTCAAAAGTCCTTTACAAATGAAAGAAAACAAATATTTATAGGCACATAGATGACCATTCAAATTCGGCATCTAGGTGTTCACACAATAATAAAAACGTTCACACTAATGTATTAAAATAGTTCATAAATTCGGCAGATTCATGCACTAGCTGAATGGACACTTTCTTCCCCCTTAGTTTGTGCATGAATGCTTAGTCATAAAGAAAGGCTTCAAGTGACTTGTATGTGCGCCAAAAGGTTGCATTCATCTCCTTGGGACGTTCATGCACTTGTATGGACCATGTATCTTCATAATTAAACACTTTAATGGCATGTAAGTTCATAAATGGTAGCATGAACCTAGTAAATTCGTTCTCCCCTTTGTGCATGCACTTAATTCAATCAATGTGTTGAATTATTGAGTTAATTCCTTCCCTTGGACGTTCTTGAACCCATCCATGCACGTGTAGTAGCCTATAGGTCAATTCAAAGTGTGAACATGCTCAAGGAGCTCTATGGTCAACATAGAATTAGTTAGCAGCTACTTCTTGGCCGAATAAGTGCCTTGGAAAGTTAAGAGATAGCCACCATACATGCACTTAAGCCATTCATGCATTCTATCATCCCATGCATTTGATCCATTCATGGACTAGCCTTTAATGTCCATACATGCATTCGACACATGCATGAATTTGTAGAAACATTGCATCTAGCCGTACATGCACCAGCATTTAATACTTCTTCATTCATGAGTGTGGAATGCCCAAAAGAGATGTTTCTTCATTCATACATTATACCGTCCAAAGGAATGTACCTACATGAAATAAACAAGTCATTAAGACATCTCATGAACACTCATAAATTCGGCATGATGTGAACACATTAATGTCATGCATTAATTCGGCTATGTGAACATAATCAATTTATATAATGACAATGATATATTAATAACAAATATTAATATAAGACAAGTTTAATGCTTAAATGAATATGTGAAAATTTTATTTAATTTATTAAAGACAAAACCGAGTTTAAACTAAAATGAGCTAAGTTTTAGCTCGTGAGCAAAAGTTGAGCTGAGGCTAAACTCCTAAGCTGAAGTTGAACTAAGGTTTAGCTCGTGAGCTAAATATGAGCTAGGAGTGAGCTCGGTTTAGCTCAGGCAAGTTGGATCGAGCTTGAATAAGCTGGATTTGAGCTAGACGGAGCTCGTGGAGCTGGGATCAGCTTGCCAACATGTCAATGCTCGGCTTGACAGACTTGCTCGATGAAGTTCGCGGGGCGTGCTCGTATCATTCCCCCCCTTTTTTAGGCGACTTGTCCTCAAGTCGAGCCGTTTGTCCATGGGAGAACTTTGACTCATGCATGGTTTTCCTCGGTCAAATGGGATGGAAGATGTCACACAAACCTGAAAAATTCTTACCACAGCCAATAAAAAGAAACTCAAAGGAGTCAAATTCAAATGTGTTCGATAGTTCATAAAATATTCATTCAATCGAACATATGCCAAAAATCTCAATTGGACAAAGCAAGCATACATAAATTTATCAAAGAGTTTCGTTAGACCATCGTTACAAACATGAAAACTAAGTTGGATCAAGGGATAATTGGTTAAAAACGATGGTAGGCACTTAAACACATTATTCCTCATCCAAAACATTTTAATTTCTTTAATCGAATATAGTAACTCATTTGGTCGTTTGTCTTGCTCATGCAAGGTATGCCATGGCCAAAGGTATGCTAATTCTTCCTTTCGTTTTTGAACAACATGAGGGGAGTCTCCAAATTCCAACGTAATAATCACATCATCACAATTCCAAAAGGAAAAATCCATCACATCAAAGTATAAATAATTTCCAAACAACCAATCAATGGAATTTTCAACTTCAATCGAAGTGAGCAAAGATATTTGAAAATTTTCAGATGACTTACCTTGACGAATATGAAGAGAAGAAAATTGAGGATTGGGTTTACCTTTCTCAGTCAAAATGAATCTTCTCTCTTTGGATAGATAACGTAAGACAAACCTATTACTTCGATAAATTTGAATAGGTGGTGACGCACCATGACATGTCTTGCTCCTCGAGGGGTGGAATTCACAAAAATAAGACGGGTTAGTATTATCGAAAACTATGGACTTAAATGGAAAAGGAAAGTTACCATGGAAATTTGATTCAATTCCAAAAACATAGGTTGGCCTTACCTTCTCGAAATGAAATGAAAATTTCAAATGTGGCCAAACAAGGTGATTAATAAATGAATCAAAATTGAAACCCAAATCATTGAATTTCACCTTCTTATCAAAAATTCGAACTTCAAGCAAACATAATTTCAATGTAAATGATGCAAAGCGCTTAATGTTTCCATAAAATGAATTCATGTAGCAAATACCAGGCTTGAACACACGAACTTGATTAGGAATTCCAACAAGCAACATATTAGAAGAAGATATAATCAACTCACCACACGAATTATATTTCACTAGTTTAAACACACATGTTGATTTGATAAAACCGAGCATACCAAAATGCAAAGGTTCATACTTCAAGAGTATTAATCGAGAATGCAAATCACTATATGGAAATTTCGCACAAAAACTCAAAGATTGTTCATGAAGAACACAATTGCACATATCATGTGAAGATCTTTTAACATGGATGCCAAACAAAGAATTTTTAACGAACATGCAACTTTTCAAACAGGCAGATTTATCACAAATCAATTGAGCAGGCATATTTAAACATAAAGATTTAACACATGAGTTCAAAAAGTTTGCAGGGTCAAACACATGAGAATTTTACGTGACAGACTTTGATCAAACATGTTCAAAATTTGCTCAGGGAAAACTAATCCAATGTTGTCAACAAATTTGCCAATGTAGTAATCGTCATAAAAAATTGTATATGGCACCTTTTAAAACAAAATCGTTAACAATAGTAAGTGAACAAAAATTATCCAAATCAAGTGACTTTGATTCGATAAACAAGGAATCCTTACCTTCCTTACCTTCAATCGCAAGTGGGTGGTAGTCATTCGCGAACTTACCTTTTTCAAACAACCTAAAACACCTCTCGTGTGGATGGTAATGTAGATGGAATTGGTCGCACAAACTTCTAGGAACCTGAAAAGTTAACTCACAAGAAGATCGAACAGGTGGGTTAGTGGAAATAATCCTCACTTGCTCACTTGTTTTCTCACTCGATTCTTTTCTTCTGGATCACTCGTTTCTTTTGTTTCAATTTCTTTTTCATCTTCTTTTTCACTCTCAAATTTCTTTTCATTTCCTTTTTCATTTTCTTTTTTCTTTTCAAAGGCTTTTTCAAAGGCTTTTTCAAGTTCTCTCAAGATTCGCTCATTTTCTCTCTTACTTGCCTCTTGCCTCTCTTTCTTTTTATTTCATTTTCTTTTTCTTCTCTTTCTTTTTCTTTTTCTTTTCTTTCTTTGTTTTCTCTTTACAAGAATGTACAAAAGAACGATGAGAATACAAATCTTGTTCGAAAGATGAAGAACTATTTGCATATGATTCACAATCAAAACTTCGTGAAGAATACTCCGGGTAAGATTTCTTTGAAGATCTAGTAGGAGTATGTCTTTCTCTTCGAACGCCATCTTGGAATGAATCAAAATCGTAATCGACTTCTCGTCTTCTCAAATTTCTTGATGAAAAGGACTTTCGATCGAAGTCACTTCTCGAATTCGCTGATGAATATGCATCATAGTATAAATCTCTTTGCTCGAAGTAGATGGCAAAAAGGAATCACGATAGGAACTTTTTCTTAAGTAGTAGTCGGGGGTATATCTCCGTGGGGTTCTTGGTTCCGTTTTACGACTTGAAGAAACTCGATCACTTTGGTCTCGTTTAGTCACCATTCTTCGCTTTTCTTGAACCAAATATTGGTATTCCGATTCGGTGAACTCTTCGTATGACTGATTTTTGTTGCTAAAAAGAAAATGTTAGATCACAAAACAAAATAAAAAAAATGAAGTACCTCACCACAAACCTCACAATTTCGCTCGGAAAGAAAATTGGATAACACTCCACTCGTGTTTACACTTGTCTAATGGCTTTTGCTCGCTCTAATGTACTCACCACTCGTGCCTTTTTCCGCTCGTCTCACTCTCGTGAATTCGTATTTTGTTTCAAGAAGACTTATTGCGGCTTAGAGGGTCGGCTTCAAATGGGTTACAAGGGATAACGTCGGGTGTAGGGTAGGCTAAACAAAGAAAATAAAAATCAAAGTATGTGTGGTGTTTGGGGGGGTAGAGGGAATGGTAAAATGAATGGATGCTCGGAAGCAACAAAAAAACAAAATAAAACTCACAAGACTTTTCACTTTTGTTTTTTTTTCTTCTTTTTTTTAACTCGATTTTTTGTCACTTTTTTTTCCTTTTTTTTCGATTTTTTTTTGAATTTTTTTTCTAAATTTCTTCTCCTTTTTTAAAAATCCAATACAATAGTAAACAAAATACAAGGAAGAGAAAAAAAATTAAATTCCAACTCAAAATTTTTTTTGATTTTTTTTTTGACTTTTTTTTTCGTTACGAACCTACTCCGAGCTTGATACGAATGTCGGCACTCCTCGTTTTAGTAGCTCTGATACCAAATGATGTGATCCGGCCTGGATTAATTGAGTCGTTTCACGTAATTGTCCGATCGTCGACGAGGAATAGTTGAGTTATTGAAAATAGGATGAAATAAGGCTAAAGATGCGGAAGCTTTCAAATGGTTTTAAAGGTTGGCTAAGGTGATGGTAAATTTATAAGGGTAGTAGGCTCGATTTAAGGATAAAAATAAGAAAATGGAAGTTGATAAATGAAGGCTCGGTTTTGTAAAAAGATATTATAGTTGGGTAAAATCTAGGATAGTCGGTGGAATGGATAAATGAGCTTAAACGCCAGAAACGATTCAACACTAAAAGTGTCACCCCGATTTCTATTCGGTTCAAGGTGGGATTGCGGAATTGTAGAAGGGTTGAACGCCACACCAAAGCAAGGTGATAAGTTCAAAAGAGAACGATAGATGCCACTAGCACGCTAGATAAGTCAGATCGAAACTCGTACGAATTTAGAGAGGAGAAAACTCACTCTTTTGAACTTATCACCATCCTGGTGTGGCGTTCATCCACCTTTTATACCTTTGGTTCCTACCTCTCTATAGGTAAAGGGTCAAGGTCCATCTTCGACTTCCATTAAACCCACCTTAAGCAATATAAGTCCCGGGGCAATACTTTACATAGTATTGAATCGTTCTTAATACTTAAGTTCATTTTTTCATCTCCATCCTATTTATTAAATATAAACTTTATTTCTTTTCTTATTAAACCGAACCTACAAAATATCCGAATTTAGCCTATCTTTTGAACCCTTTTAAAAGTCTTCCGCTTAAACTGAAAACAATCTTCATCTTAAAACAATTTCGAACGAACTTCTCGTCGACGATCGGGCAACTTAAGTGAATCGACTCAATCAACCGAGCCGGATCACATCATCGAACATTGAGTGCTACTATCAATGAGATGCGAGTGGAGAAAAGAGCCCAACGAGGACAACTTCATTCAAGTGAAAGGGCAGAAATGAGAGTTCCAAAAAGGTGAACATCCAACGAATATTCGAGAAGAGATTCATATCATGACTCCTATTCAACGAGGAATTCAAGACAATGCAAAGCAAGTTTCGAGAGTGAAGTTTTCTAAGGGGATCATTGTTTGTATGCAAGTCATTCCGACATACCCATCGAGAGTCTTTCCATTCTGATTCATTTGTAACATCTCGATCTTGTAACGAAAGGAAGACACAAAAAGAAATAAAAAGAAAAGAGAGGCAAGAGATGTTGATGCGAGAAAATGAGCGAATATGGAATGAGATTGAGAGACAAAAAAAAGAAATAAAAGAAAAAGACGAGGAAAGGGTAGTGAGGAATGTTTCCACTAACCAAGATATGAATTTTTCTTGTGTTGCTACTTTTTAGGTTCCCGAAATACCGAAAGATAACTTTCAACTTCAATACCTCTCAAATGAAAGGCACTTTCATACGATCAACATAGGCAAAGATGAAATCACACTACATGAGCCCGAAGGTAAGCGAGGTAAGGAAATTTTAGCAACTGAGTCCCGTGCAGATTTGAAAATTAATTGTTATTCTTTGATTGTGGTTGATAAAGTCACTACGAAAGGAAGCGTGAGTTGTTATTCTCTTGATTTGCCAAGTGTAAAATCCGCGAATTTGTGCAAATCTATTTTGGTGAATAAATTTTTTTTTGAATATATGTTGGTATGTATGCGAAAATCCTAATGGTTTAACTTGATTGGTTTAATGAAATCTTTGTTACACTTCGGCATGACTAATCAAAATCAAGTTTTTAAACCCGGAATCTATTTTGGTATATTTTGTTGGAAAATCAAGCATCATCTATTCTGTGCAAATACTTTCTATTGTTTTGATACTTGGTTTTTGAATAACGTAACGAAATTTGCCAAATTTTTTTTCAATTTATATTCGTGCCTTAAATAGTTTCTATGGTTATACATGAAGTTTGAGTTCCATTTGATAAAGGTCAACTCAACAACGGAGCTTCGACTACACTATGCCCCCGATGAGCGAAGGTTTGTATTAAATGGAAAAGGTAAAACCAACCATTATTCTTCTGCTTATAAAGGTAAGATTCTTGAAACTTTTGAAACACCTTGTACTCCTCGGATATTGACAAAGATGGAGTTGATGATTTAATTTTTGTAAAACACTTAGATTGAAACGTGCTTGACTGTCATATTTTATTTATTGATGATCTATCTGTTTTGATGGTCGATAAAAAGATTCTTGTTTTTGATAATGCATGTGTGAGTGAATCTATAGACCGTCGATTAATGCATGGTATGATTGTGCAACTCTGTGAACCGTGTGAACCATTTCAAATACCTACTTGTGATGATTACGTTTACCATTTGATTTATTCCTCGCGATTTATTCATTGATGTGATCCGTCTCGGTTGATTGAGTCGATTCACTTGATTGCCCGATCATCGACGAGGAATAGTTGAGTTATCGGAAATAGGATGAAATAAGGCTAAAGATGCGGAAGCTTTCAAATGGTTTTAAAGGTTGGCTAAGGTGATGGTAAATTTATAAGGGTAGTAGGCTCGATTTAAGTATAAAAATAAGAAAAATGGAAGTTGATAAATGAAGGCTCGGTTTTGTAAAAAGATATTACAGTTGGGTAAAATCTAGGATAGTCGGTGGAATGGATAAATGAGCTTAAACACCAGAAACGATTCAACACTAAAAGTGTCACCCCGATTTCTATTCGGTTCAAGGTGGGATTGCGGAATTGTAGAAGGTTGAACGCCACACCAAAGCAAGGTGATAAGTTCAAAAGAGAACGATAGACGCCACTAGCACGCTAGATAAGTCAGATCGAAACTCGTACGAATTTAGAGAGGAGAAAACTCACTCTTTGAACAAAGTTCATTCAAATGATCAAAAGTCAAAAGTCCTTTACAAATGAAAGAAAACAAATATTTATAGGCACATAGATGACCATTCAAATTCGGCATCTAGGTGTTCACACAATAATAAAAACGTTCACACTAATGTATTAAAATAGTTCATAAATTCGGCAGATTCATGCACTAGCTGAATGGACACTTTCTTCCCCCTTAGTTTGTGCATGAATGCTTAGTCATAAAGAAAGGCTTCAAGTGACTTGTATGTGCACCAAAAGGTTGCATTCATCTCCTTGGGACGTTCATGCACTTGTATGGACCATGTATCTTCATAATTAAACACTTTAATGGCATGTAAGTTCATAAATGGTAGCATGAACCTAGTAAATTCGTTCTCCCCTTTGTGCATGCACTTAATTCAATCAATGTGTTGAATTATTGAGTTAATTCCTTCCCTTGGACGTTCTTGAACCCATCCATGCATGTGTAGTAGCCTATAGGTCAATTCAAAGTGTGAACATGTTCAAGGAGCTCTATGGTCAACATAGAATTAGTTAGCAGCTACTTCTTGGCCGAATAAGTGCCTGGGAAAGTTAAGAGACAGCCACCATACATGCACTTAAGCCATTCATGCATTCTATCATCCCATGCATTTGATCCATTCATGGACTAGCCTTTAATGTCCATACATGCATTCGACACATGCATGAATTTGTAGAAACATTGCATCTAGCCGTACATGCACCAGCATTTAATACTTCTTCATTCATGAGTGTGGAATGCCCAAAAGAGATGTTTCTTCATTCATACATTGTACCATCCAAAGGAATGTACCTACATGAAATAAACAAGTCATTAAGACATCTCATGAACACTCATAAATTCGGCATGATGTGAACACATTAATGTCATGCATTAATTCGGCTATGTGAACATAATCAATTTATATAATGACAATGATATATTAATAACAAATATTAATATAAGACAAGTTTAATGCTTAAATGAATATGTGCAATTTTTATTTAATGTATTAAAGACAAAACCGAGTTAAAACTAAAATGAGCTAAGCTTTAGCTCGTGAGCTAAAGTTGAGCTGAGGCTAAACTCCTAAGCTGAAGTTGAGCTAAGGTTTAGCTCGTGAGCTAAATATGAGCTAGGAGTGAGCTCGGTTTAGCTCAGGCAAGTTGGATCGAGCTTGAATAAGCTAGATTTGAGCTAGACGGAGCTCGTGGAGCTGGAAACGAGCTGGGATCTGCTTGCCAACATGTCAATGCTCTGCTTGACAGACTTGTTCGATGAAGTTCGCGGGGCGTGCTCGTATCATTCATGGTTTCTGGAAACAATTTGAGATGATCAAATGCCTTAAAACATGTCCATCTTTGTTTCGAATATTTGAAGAGGCATTGGTGAGTAAATTAGCTTGTTTGCATGGTAATCTGAATCTGTCCATTCGCATGCGTTATACTTGTTTTGTTATGCTTATGATTGGACTACAAGTTCTACTTTCAATGTGGCTGACTTATCTCCATTTGATTTTTCAGATTCGAGGACGAATCTTTTTGAGGAAGGGGGAATGATACGAGTCACAAGGGCCTTAGATGCGTATACGAAGGAAAAAGAAAATCAAGATTCACTTTCTTGTTTTCAAGAAAATCAAGAAATCGAATCTTGGTCCAATTTTGCTGTTTTAAGCGATTTCAAGAATCAAGATTTCAAATCTTGGAAATCTTGGTCCAAGAAACCGAATCTTGCAACTAAGGCGCATTGGATCTCAGTTACGATGATACGAGTCACAAAGGCCTTAGATGCGTATACGAAGGAAAACGAAAATCAAAATTCACTTTCTTGTTTTCAAGAAAATCAAGAAACTGAATCTTGGTCCAATTTTGCTATTTTGAGCAATTTCAAGAATCGAGAAAATCAAGATTTCAAATCTTGGAAATCTTGACCCAAGAAACTGAATCTTGCAACTAAGGCGCATTGGATATCAGTTACGAGCATTAACAAGCCAATTTCGGGAGAGAATAGATTACAAGCCCAAGTTCTTGAAGACAATGCCCAATAAGATGTTCCAAGCCCAATCCAGAAGTTTAAATTAGACTTAGGGTGAGTTTGGATGGGCGGTGCGTTTACCTACGGTTAGTGTAAAAATAGCGGTGGCGGTGAGATTAAATACTGTAGCAATACTGTAGCATGAGACAAAAAGTAGGCTAAACGCACCGGACCGCACCCAATCGCCCATCCAAACCCACCCTTAGCTGAAAATCAGGCCAAATTGTCAAAGTGGCCCAATTTAATTCTTTAAATACTTAATTTTAATTTTTAGACTTTATGAATAAATTTCTATGTAAAAATTCAGTCCAAGAGGCCCATTTAAAGGCCTTGGATGAAATTTCCCTTTAAAACTCAAAATTAGGGTTTTTTTTAAGTTTTCCTAGTAGAGCTAGGAAAGTAGTTAGGATGCCTATATATATGGCTTGGCCAGTCACCCTTACACATATTACAATTACATTGAAAATTTTAGATTTGTTTTGAGTGAAAATTCTTTTTGAGTTCTTCAAAAATTTTCTCTTGAGTTTTCTTTAGAAGTAGTTTTAACAATCTTTTTTATTGTGGAAGCCATCTTCAGCCTTCTTCTTGCCATTGATCTTTATTGGAGGGGAGATTAGAGCCGTTTGAAGGGAGTTGTGAAGTCTTTTGGGATTTCAAGGCTTCTTAGGACTTTTCCTTATTCTTTTGCTGTTCATTCTTCTTTATTAAATTCTGCTTGTGCCGTTTTGTTGAATAATTTCGGATTAATTGTTCTTGTTTCGTTTCAGCCATTCCAAACTTCAAGATCTGATTCGGCACTTCCTTGGACATAAAGAAACATTTTTGATTCACAAAAATCCCCCTTTTCTTGCCGTCCAATCCCTAGAACTAGTGTCCATTGATTTTACAACCTGTTTTTAATTTAGTTGTTGTTTTGTGTTCTTTGATAGTTTCGGTTGATTGGAAGTTAATCTTGGGGCTTAATTTCGTGTTCTTGGCTTCCAAGAACATCTATTCATAAGTGTTTTGATTCTTGGCTGTTCTTTATTGATTTGGGGATTTTTAGTTTCCAGATCTAATTGATTCTAATTAAGTTTTGCTGTTTCATTTCAGATCCAAGCGTTTAGAGTTTTAGTAGGAGTTTCTCGTGACTTGACAACTCAATCTTGGTCCGCGCTCAACCCTCTATCATACGAGCATTAACAAGCCTATTTCAGGAGAGAACGGATTACAAGCCCAAGTTCTTGAAGACAAGGCCCAACAAGATGTTCCAAGCCCAATCAAGAAATTTAAATTAAACTTAGTTGAAAATCAGGTCAAATTGTCAAAGTGGCCCAATTTGTTAAGTTTTAATTCTTTAAATACTTAGTTTTCATTTTTAGACTTTATGAATAAATTTTTATGTAAAAATTCAGTCCAAGAGGCCCATTTAATGTCCTTGGCCGAATTTCCCCTTTAAAGTAAAAAAAATTAGTTTTTTTTTAGTTTTCCTATTAGGACTAGGAAAATAGTTAGAAGGCCTATATGTATGGCTTGGACAGCCACCCTTATACACATTACACTTGAAGAATACATTGAAATCAGATTTGTTTTGTTGAGTGAAAATTCTCTTTGAGTTCTCTAAGAATTTTCTCTTGAGTTTTCTTTAGAAGGAGTTTTAATAATCTTTTTGATTGTGGGAGCCATCTTCAGCCTTCTTCTTGCCATTGTTCTTCATTGGAGGGGAGATTAAAGCCGTTTGAAAGGAGTTGTGAAATCTTTCTCGATTTCAAGGCTTCTTAGGACTTTATTCATCTTTCTTGCTATTTGTCATTCTTTAATTGTTGTTGTTTTTGCTGATTTGTGGGTTAACTTAATTTAATTGTTCTTGTTGCTTTTCAGCCATTCCCAAATTTCAAGATCTATCTTTATAACACTCTTTGGCATCAAGAAACGTCCGTCAATCATATTTTTCCAGATTTCTTGCCGTGCAAGTATTCTATTTTCCTATTCAGATTTGGGTTTCTTGATCCGTTGAGTTTAACTTTCTGTTTTGGGTTCTCCTTGTCAGATTCGGCTTGGAGAGTCGTTCGTGCAATTTAGATCTCATTTCTTGGCTTCCAAGAAACCATATTAATACGTGTTCTAATTATTAGCTAATTCTTTCTTGCTTTGGGCGCTCCATTATAGATCTATTACTGCTAAGATTTAATTTTATGTTTCGTTTCAGATCCAAGCGTCTAGCATTTTCGTTTGAGTTTGATACGAACTCGTCTCGTGATGTTTTGAGTAGTATGTGTTGCCCAATCGTGAATTGAGTAAGGATGGATTCGTTTCGGTTTTAAAATGAAACAAAATAGAGATAATGGCTTCAAACAAAGGTAATAAACAAAATAAAGAGGAAACAATAACAAATTAATTGGCTAAGACCGAAAATGAACCAACAATAACGAATTGTTGACCCGAATCTCAAAATGGTCTTTAGGTGTTTTCGGTTAAAGGAAACAGGAAAGGAACCTTGACCCACTATCAACTATGATAGGAACCAAAGGTATATTGAACGTGATACGGGGTTGCGCGCGGACCAAGATCGAGTTGCCAAGTCACGAGAAACTCCTACGAAAACCCTAAACAATTAGATCTGAAACGAAACAGAAAATTAAAAGATTAGATTTTTGAATTTTCAGATCTGAAATAAAATCTCCAAATCAGCAAAGAATCAAATTGAGAATAGAAATAAGTGTTAGGGTTCTTGAAACCCTCAAGAAGATTGTGATTCTGCCCAATTGAACACCAAGATAGTTTTCCCCAAATTTCGACAATCTAATTTCACCCAAAAAGAGTATGGAAAAACCCTAGAAATTGGGAATTTTTGGGCTGATTCCTTAAGATAGAAAAAGGCTGAAAACACAATAAGAACAGAAAATAGATTAGATAATGATTCAGCACAAGTAGAAATAAAGAAAGAATTGACAGTAAGAAATTAAAAGATAAGTCCTAAGAAGCCTTGAAATCTCGAAAGATCTCACAACTCCCTTCAAACGGCTCTAATCTCCCCTCCAAAGAATATCAATGGCAAGAAGAAGGTTGAAGATGGCTCCCACAATCACAAGATTGTTAAAACAACTTCTAAAGAAAACTCAAGAGAGAAATCTTGGAGAAAACTCAAAGAAAATTCTGCTCTCAACAAATCTGAAATTTTAATAATAATGATAAGTGTTTAACAAGGTGGACAGCCATGCCTTTTAAATAGGCCTTATAACTAGTCCTAATCTAATTAGAAAACTAAAATAAAAAAAAACTCCTAATTATTTTAATATGGAAATTCGGTCAAAGGTCATTTTATCTAGGACTCTTGGACTGAATATTGACATAAAAATTTAAACTAAGTAAATAAATAAATAAATAAATAAAAATAAAAATAAAACTTTACAACTTGGGCCACTTTGACAATTTGGCCTGATTTTCAACTAAGTATGGATGGATTTCTTGATTGAGCTGGGAATTTGCTTATTGGGCCTCGCCTTCAAGAATTTGGGCTTTTGTGACTCGTATCATTCCCCCTTCCTCAAAAAGATTCGTCCTCGAATCTGAAAAATCAAATGAACTCGACTTTCCTCTATCGAACGGGACTAATGGCAATTGAGTCCACTGAGAAGAATAGCCATGAGATAGTAAATAGCAACGAAAATAAGCTTGTAGTCCAATCATAAGCATAATAGAACAGGTATAACGCATGTGAATGGACAGATTCAGATTACCATGGAAACAATCTAATTTACTCACCACTGCCTCGTCAAATATTTGAAACAAAGATGGACATGTTTTAAGGCATTCAGTCGTCTCACATTGTTCCCACAAACCATGAATAAATTGTGAGTAATAAATCAAATGGTAAACATAATCGTCACAAGTAGGTATTTGAAAAGATTCACATGGTTCACAGAGTTGCATAATCATACCATGCATTAATCGACGGTCTATAGATTCACTCACACATGCATTATCAAAAACAAGAATCTTTTTATCAACCATCAAAACAGATAGATCATCAATAAATAAAATAGGACAATCAAGCACGTTTCGATCTAAGTGTTCATCAACACGATCTTTATCACTATCCGAGGAGTACAAAAGTGTTTCAAAGGTTTCAAGCATCTTACCTCGATAAGCAGAAGAATAAGGGTCGATTTTACCTTTTTCATTTAAAACAAACCTTCGCTCATCGGGGGCATAGTGTAGTCGAATCTCCGTTGTTTAGTTAACCTTTGTCAAATGGAACTCAAACTTCATGTACAACCACATAAACTGTTTAAGGCACGAATATAAATTGAAAACAAATTTGGAAAATTTCGTTACCTTATTCTCCAAAACAGATTTGGACAAATTCGAGGATTTTACACAAGGTAAATCAAGAGAATAACAAATCACGCTTCTTTTCGTAATGACTTTATCAACCACAATCGAAGAGTAACAATTAATTGGATCAAAATGAGGGGATCTTTTAAGAACTAAGTCACCAAAAGTTTTATCAATAATTTTCAAATCTGCACTGGACTCGGTTTCTAAAATTTCCTTACCTCGCTTACCTTCGGGATCATGTAGTGTGATTTCATCTTTGCCTAAGTTGATCGTATGAAAGCGTCTTTCATTTGAGAGGTATTGAAGTTGAAAGTTATCTTTCGATCTTTCAGGAACCTGAAAAGTAGCAACACAAGAAAAATTCATATCTTGGTTAGTGGAAACATTCCTCACTAGCCTTTCCTCGTCTTTTTCTTTTGTTTCTTTTTCTAACTCATTTTCTCTTCTTTCTTCAACTTCTTTTTCAAATTTCTTTTCTGTTTCACATTCCTTTTCACTCTCAATCTCTTTTTGCTCTTTTTCATTCTCTTTTTCTTTTTCCTCACTTGTTTTAACAGAATTTCTCAGTTTGATTTGGTCCTCATGGACTTGTTCCGGACTGAGCGGCACTAAGGTAAGTTTCTTTCCTTGATGCTTGAAAGAATACCTATTGGTACGACCATCGTGAGTGACTTTTCGATCCAGTTGCCATGGTTCTCCTAGCAACAAATGGCAGGCTTGAATAGGCATTACGTCGCACACAACTTCGTCTTGATACTTACCGATAGAAAAGGCAATGCGCACTTGTTGAGTGACCCTAAATTGGCCTTCGTTGCTAAGCCCTTGTAGTTGATAAGGTTGTGGATGCTTGGTAGTGGTTAAGCAAAGCTTTTCCACCATCGTCGTGCTGGCTATGTTCGAGCAACTTTCACCATCAATAATAACTCTACAAAGCTTACCTTGTACATGGCAGCGAGTATGAAAGAGATGTTCTCGTTGCTGCTCGCTCCTTGGTTTTGCCAAAGATGATTGTCCACGATCATGAAAATCATCATCCATTCTAGTGACACGTCGAGGGCCGCGCCTTTGGGGTTGGTTATCCCTATCTTCCTTAATTGGATCTCGATATTGATGTTTTTGATTCACTCGTACCTCATTCAAAGTAGTATTCAATGCTTGAAGTGTAGCATTTATTTGTGTGATTGCAGCAGTATGTCCATCTAACTGTTGTTGGACTTTCATAAGTGCATCATTATTATCACCTTTAGACATCTTCAAAACCTGTAAAAAATAAACACTCAACACTCAAAAATAAAAGTTAGCAAACCTCACCATTAATCACTCAAAAAGAAAATTCAAATTCTCAATGAGGTCGAATTCAATCTTGTGAGTTCTTTATCAGAGTTTATATCAACCAATTAGAGAGTGTGAACCAAACTACCAAAGAATCCTAATTTGCACTAGGATGCCAAAAACTGACGAGACACCAATTGATTCGTGTTGCACCGAGGAAGAAGTTGTGCACACGTTTAAATCCTACTAACACAAGAAACAAGAAGGTGTTAGATAACGTAAAGGAAGAATAAAGGTAAACAAATGAAAACCTACAGCTAAGAATCAATAAAAATTGCTGAAAACAGAAAACCCGAAAAACTGCGGAGTAACTTGACAACTTCGTTCGAGGTGTTCCCGATCTCCAAAAATCACGAAATTAAATCTGGAGTGTCCTTATATATTTAATTTTTGATCTGGAAAATTTGGGCACCAAATTCAACCCGCTGAATATTTTTTTAATTTTTTATTGGATTTCGTCTTTTTTCAATTTTTTGACTTTTTCGACTTATTTTTTTGCGGGAAATATTTTTGTATATTCAATAACAGTGCCAAAAATATGTATGTAAAATTTCAGATCAATCAGAAAACGTTTACCCACTCAAATGAATTTTTTTCGAAAATTTTTCTGGGTAAAACTGCTGTTTGTAATTTAAAAAATAGAGATCAGTTTAGAAATCAACCAAGAACACCCAAAACGCCCAAAATCTGATACCAAATGATACGGGGTTGCGCGCGGACCAAGATCGAGTTGCCAAGTCACGAGAAACTCCTACGAAAACCCTAAACAATTAGATCTGAAACGAAACAGAAAATTAAAAGATTAGATTTTTGAATTTTCAGATCTGAAATAAAATCTCCAAATCAGCAAAGAATCAAATTGAGAATAGAAATAAGTGTTAGGGTTCTTGAAACCCTCAAGAAGATTGTGATTCTGCCCAATTGAACACCAAGATAGTTTTCCCCAAATTTCGACAATCTAATTTCACCCAAAAAGAGTATGGAAAAACCCTAGAAATTGGGAATTTTTGGGCTGATTCCTTAAGATAGAAAAAGGCTGAAAACACAATAAGAACAGAAAATAGATTAGATAATGATTCAGCACAAGTAGAAATAAAGAAAGAATTGACAGTAAGAAATTAAAAGATAAGTCCTAAGAAGCCTTGAAATCTCGAAAGATCTCACAACTCCCTTCAAACGGCTCTAATCTCCCCTCCAAAGAATATCAATGGCAAGAAGAAGGTTGAAGATGGCTCCCACAATCACAAGATTGTTAAAACAACTTCTAAAGAAAACTCAAGAGAGAAATCTTGGAGAAAACTCAAAGAAAATTCTGCTCTCAACAAATCTGAAATTTTAATAATAATGATAAGTGTTTAACAAGGTGGACAGCCATGCCTTTTAAATAGGCCTTATAACTAGTCCTAATCTAATTAGAAAACTAAAATAAAAAAAAAACTCCTAATTATTTTAATATGGAAATTCGGTCAAAGGTCATTTTATCTAGGACTCTTGGACTGAATATTGACATAAAAATTTAAACTAAGTAAATAAATAAATAAATAAATATAAATAAAAATAAAACTTTACAACTTGGGCCACTTTGACAATTTGGCCTGATTTTCAACTAAGTATGGATGGATTTCTTGATTGAGCTGGGAATTTGCTTATTGGGCCTCGCCTTCAAGAATTTGGGCTTTTGTGACTCGTATCAGAACGCCACACCAAAGGTGATAAGTTCTGTGACAGCCCAAAATTGACCCTAGTCGGGAAGTGGTTTCGGGACCACAAAACTGAGTCATACTAATAATTAGCCATCATATTTGATGCTTATTATATGTATATATGCATGTGTGAAAATTTCATGTTTGAATTTTATTAATTGTAAGTGAATTTTATTAAATAGGACTTATGTGAGAAAATTTAGAAATGTGCTAGGCAAATGTGAAGTGGCCTATTAATGCATGTTATGAAAATGATGGGTTTGCATGTCAAATTACCCAAAATTTGAGCTAGTGGCCGGCCATGCTATGGGTGGAAACATGTTGGGAACATGTTGGCTTAGTGTGTTATGTTAGAAAGAATAAATAAAGGGTTAGTAATTAAGTAATGAAAAGGGAGGGGTGATGAAAACAAAGTTGTCTCATCCATTCCCCCCCTCCATTTGCCGTAACTAGACAAAGAAAAAAAAAGAAAGGGTGTTCATCCTTTAACACCTTGGCCGAAAATTTGAAGGAGGAAGGAAGAAGAAAGGTTGAAGAGATTCGGCCATGCATGTAACTAGGCTAAGGTATGTTTGATGATGTTCCATGAGATGCATGCATGTTTTAGTTGTTAGTTTGAGTTCTACCTAGCCCATGGTCTAAATCTTGCTAGGTGATGGAGATGATATTCGGCCATGGGTGTTGTCTTTCTTGGTTGGTGTTTTGATGTTGTGGTGATGAGGCATGAAGATGATTGAGCTTGAGTGTTTAATAAAAAGGTTTGGATGTGAGAGTGTGTGAGGAGTAGAAATGAGGGGTCTTAGCAACTTCATGAAGGTTCGGCCATGGTGCTTCAATATTGCACTTATGGTTAACCCTAGGATTAATTAGTTATATGGTTAGTATGGGTATGGGTGACCGAATATGAGAGCATGAATAGATGGAGAGTTTGGTGAATCGATATGTGGTAAATGTTAAGTGTTAAATGAAATGGAAATGATAGATTAATGTTGCACATTCGGCTATAGTTAGGCATGTTGATGATCTTATCTTGACTTAGATAATTAGGCATAAAAGGGTGGTAATGAGGTTGAGGTTGTTGAATGGTTAGTTGGGTAACAAATGAAGCATTCGGCCATCACTTGGGAGCTTATGTGATGTTGAGTTTAAAATTAGCAAAGGTGATTACCGAATGTCCAAGTATGCATATGCATGTGTGATTAGATTATTGATAGTATGGTAATTGCATGAGGTTATTAGCCGAATAGCTAAGAACATAAAGTAGCAAGATGAAAATTTTACCATGTCGTTTCGTATGTCATAAAATCATTAAAATGTGGATACCAATATATGTAGCAAAGCGGTTAAATGAGTTAATTTATTTGTTTAAGCTCAAGACTCTAAAGGAGAGGCATCCAACAAGGGAAAATCGAAGGTCATCGAGTAGCCGACTTGGAACTATTTTACCTAACACAAGGTAAGTCATTAAGCATATCTTTGGTATTGATTTAAATGATCGTAATACCTATACAATTGTGTTTAATGAGATGAAATGTATACAAATGTATATGTATGTAGAGATGAAATTTGTCGAATGTAAAAAAAAAAAGAAGTGAAGCCTATAGAGTGGCTGGTTTCTGGCACTAAGTGTGCGGGCAATAAGTGTTCACGGTTGTGAGATTGGCACTAGGTGTGCGAGTTTAAAGTACATGGCACTAAGTGTGCGTGGTTGATGATTAAGCACTATGTGTGCGAACCCACTATATATATATTTTCTATAAATTATTTACGTTAAGGATGCGACATTACCGAGTCGATTTTGGACAGCAGAAAAAGGTAAGTACCTTGAGTTCATGGCTAATAGGCGCTACGTTTATATTTGGAGTTGAACTTGGTAAGTTTTGAACCTATGTGACAATTATACTTGAAGTCACGTATGTAAGATTTATCGTGGAATAGGTGAAAGGTCGTCGAGTTGTATGATTGTAACAAAAATAAAATGATGTATGAAATTGCCTCAAATATCCTATCGATTAGTATATGGAATGTGAATGCATGACTTGGTATGAGATGGAACCGATAGGCCTAAGGAACTATGGTATGGTTCGGTGTGGATGGAGTAATGATGTGATCCGGCTCGGTTGATGGAGTCGAGTTCACTTAAGTTGCCCGATCGTCGACGAGAAGTATTGGTTGATGTCGAATGGAGATAACTTGATGGAGTTATTTTAAGCGGAAGTAATTAAAAGGGTTCAAAAATGGCTTGGTTTGGAGAATGGATGGTTCGATTTAACAAAGAAAATAAAGTCTAAGTAGATAGATAAAATGGAATGGAAATTGAACTCAAGCGAAGAACGATTCAATACCATGTAAAGTATTGCCCCGGGACTTATATTGCTTAAGGTGGGTTTAATGGAAGTCGAAGATGGACCTTGACCCGTTACCTATAGAGAGGTAGGAACCAAAGGTATAAAAAGGTGGATGAACGACACACCAGGATGGTGATAAGTTCAAGAAGTCGAGTTGACGCCACTAGCGAGCTAGATAAGTCAGACGAGACTCAAACGAAATCGGATTGGAGGTAACCTCACAATAAGTTTAATAATCAGAAATGTCTAACCTTTTTACAAAGAGAAATGAACTATTTATAGAGTTCAGATGATAGCTGAATAGTCATACTAAACAAGCTTAAAGACTAAGTAATTCGGCTTTAAATGTGTAAAACTAAACTAGAAATGTATCCATTAAAAGTGATGTCCAAATTCGGCTGTATGGATGTTCAATGGCCAACTTCATGAGTAAGGAAATGTACTTGAGGGCTGATGAATGCATGGGATGCTAATAGCTTTGTCTAGATTCGGCCAAGGTGTGAATGGACACTTCAAAAGATGTCTTTTGGCCGAATAGGTGCATAGGAAATTCAATGGTCAGCAACCGATGCATGTAGGTGGATATTCATGCACTCTTCCATTCATTGTATTGAATCATTCATGCATCATCTTTAAGGCAACCATTCGTTGTAGGTAGTCATGCATGTACCCGAACATACATTGAACCAGAAATGTTCATGAATCCTCATTAATTGTGTTCCCACATGTGGATGTACCTACAAAAAGATATAAACAAATTAGATTCAAGGTACATTCAGCTTAAATTAAATAATATCAAGTCATATTTAACAAATTAAAATAAAGACATAAATAAAATATAATTAATAATAAATTCGGCTAGCTCAATGATAGTCAAAATTCTTGATGAGCTGAATTGAGCTAGAAAATTCGGTTAGGAGCTGTAGTAAAAATAATTAAAATAAAACTATCACTCAAATTATTCAAATAATAAAATTAACGAGCTGGAAAGAAGCTAAATTGAGCTCAAATAGGTGGAATTGAGCTCAAGTGAGCTGATTGAAGTCGAATTGAGCTAAGGGAGCTGGAATTGAGCTGAAATTAGCTTGCACTAAGGTGCATGGTTTCTTCAAGGAGTTGGATCGAGCTTCCCATCTTCAACGAGCTGATTCTCCTTCCAAAACTTGAACAATAAAGCTAAAATAGCTTCATGAATTTGCTTGGACCTAACTCGAGTCATTGGTCCCTTTGGGAGCTCAAGGGAAACAAGATTCAAGCTTGGTGGTGCTTGGGACGTGGTCACATCATTCCCCCTTCTTCAAAACGACTTGTCCTCAAGTCGAGCTGTTTGTTCTCTAGAAAATAATCCGTCTTATGCAACTCTCCTTGAATGAATGGAACAATTAGTCGTTCATAAGCCTTTGCAAAAGAACTCACAATATTCGGCATTAGAGATGGCAAATGAATCAATGAAAATAGACAACCATTAATCATCAAGAAATAATCAGAACAACTATGTGGATCATGCATGGTCATAACAAGACAAGTATGAGTTATGTAAAAAGGCAAACTTAAAACATCATTCTTACAATCATATGGACAAAACTCCTTCCATATCCATAACTAATCAAATGGTCGAGACAAAGACAAATATGTTTTTAAGCATTCAAACCTTTCAATTTGCTTCCACAAGTCATTGTTCAAGTAAATGGAATGCGAGTAATGGAACAAGAAATTTAAATCTTCATCACAAACACACAAATGAAAAGTTTCATATGATTCATGATTTCGCATGTTTGGCACTCGCAATTGTCGTTTGGTTATGTTCTCAACAATGAATTCATCACATTTTCCAAAGAGAAAAATCGTCTTATCATTACTCAAAATGGATTTATCATCATCAAGCAAAATTAAATAATTAACCACAACAGGATTCAAATGATTTTCAGCAATCAAGGTGTCTTCAAAAATTTTAGTTACATTCGACTTAAGAGAAGATGGTCGCATAACATCAGAATTCATACCTGATTCACCTTTAGGAGTGGAAAATTGAGAATCAATTTTACCTTTTTCAATCAAAGTGAACCTTTTCTCCTTGAGAGGGTATTGAAGTCGAAGCTCATTACACAATCCTTGAAAAACCTGAAACGAAGGGTAAACACAAAGGCAACTTGCACTTTTCGAAGTGTTGGGTTCATAATGCTGAAAGAGGGTAATGTCTCCATAGACGTTGAACTCAAAGGAACAGGCTAAAACACTATTCACATATTGAACATATGTAACGATACCAGGTTCAAAAACATGAGTTGATCTTACCTTTTCGAAATGAAAAATGAATTTCATGGACAGCCACATAAAATGATCAAAGAACAATTTTAAATTATAAACAGAGTCTTTAAATTTCAGAGGCCAAACATCAAACAGACATAAATTTGTCACATAAAATTTAGGATGCTTGAGTTCCGCACATATCAACCTAAAATAATAAATTCCAGGTTTGAACACACGAGTTTGATTACTTACGCCAAAGTGTTTTAGTAAATCAAACATGTCAAACCAAAAGGGTTTTCGTGTCCATAGAAACAAACATTCAAATTGATGTGACCTCGGTTTAGTAGTTGAACCCGAGTCGTTTAGTTCCCGATCGTAAACGAAGAAGTATATTAGACAAGAAGAAGATAGAATATATTTGTGTATAAAGAAGTAAGATAAGTTCGTGCAAGGTTGAATGTGGATTTAGTTTAGGTCGAAATGGCATGAATAGAATGGAAGAGTTCGGTTTCGGATAACTAAGAAAGGGTATTTGGTTTTGGTACGTTTTGGTATTTGGGATTTGGTACGAAATGGTAATGGTTCAAAAAGGTCAAGAGTGAACCAACACTAAGGAAAAGTGTCGACCCGAAACTTATAGGACCAAATTGAGTTGGAAATGGTTGATAAGGACCTTGACCCGATACTTAGTAAAGTATGAACCAAAGGTATCAAAGGTGAACGCCACACTCGGGTTTAGGGAGTGATAAGTTCGAAAAAGACTCGGAAAGACGCCACTAAAAGCTTAGATAAGTCTTACGGGTCTCAAACGAAATTTGAGAGAAAATGCCTCACAAATTTGGCAGCAATTTGCTAATTAAAATGTCAAAAGTCCCTTACAAAGTGAAAATTCAGCTATTTATAATAATCACCTAAGCTAGCCGAATGGTCACTTACATTACTTAAAATTTAAGCAAATGAATCACTTAAATGGACTAATTAGATTCGGCTGAACTTGGAGCTCCAATAGTCACCTTCTAGATGGATAATTGAACTTGGAACTTGAGTGAATAAATGGCAGCAGCTACATTCGGTTGATGTGCTTAAAAGAGCTCATTTAATTGGCAACCATTGCTGAAAAATTACCAGCAATTAAGGAGATGCTGAATAGTCACTTTGAGTGTGAAAACCAAGTTTTGAAGAGTCCTTGAATATGAACACCTTGAACCGAACAGCCATGATGTATCCAGCAATGTGTAAGCAATAAATTCGGCTGAATGGTCACCTAGAAAACTTCAAACAGCAGCCAACTTCATTTTCCCATTCATGCATGTGCCGTCCCCTTCATGTACCTCCTTTTAATACCTTTCATGCACCAAGGACGTTCATGGGTAATGTACCTGCAGCAACATTCATCAATTCAATCAAATACATGTTTAGACACATTAAATTAACACTAAAATTCTGCACATTAAATTCGGCAGCCTTAGGACATAATTAAAACAAATAATAAAGTTGACACATTAAAAACATGCATAAAAACATATTTATAGGCTGTAGGAATTAATATGACTTAATAACATGTAAGAAGAAGAAAAAAAACATATTTAACATGCTTATTTAAATTCGTCCAGATTTAAGACCAATTAAACAACAAAATTTAATTAAGCTGTAATAAACTAATTAAATGATGCAAATAATTAGTTCAGCTACTATAATAAAGGTCTTAAAGATATGGAGCTGAAATTGAGCTGGTTCGAGCTCATTGAACTTGAAGGAGCTGGAAATGAGCTAAATGAAGCTCCACAAAAAAAATAATTGAGCTACGTCCAGCTTGCAAACACGACGAGCCTCGCTTGTAGGCTGATGCAATGGCCGTTCCCAAGGGCGGGTCGTATCATCCCCTCCCTCTTTAGAGCGATTTGTCCCCAAATCGGGCCACTTGCTCGCAAAGAAACTTTCATTAACAAAGACCCCTTGGTTGTTGAATTTGATAAACTTGCGCCCAGCAACCAGAAATTCATGAGGAGATTGAAAATAACACCGATTAGTTACTTGCCCTCCCTCTTTAGGGCAAAGCCACTTCAAAGTGTCACCTACACAATAGAGAAAATTATGAATGACACAATGAACTACAAACTTGCGAACTCTTTCCAAATTTTCAATCCCAATTAGAGCAAAAGAACTATTGCCGAATTCAAAAATATAAATAAGCCTTACCTTTCCACATTGATTTTCCAAATTCATCAAGGAACTAGACATGGGAAATAATTCTACGAATATGAACAGTTCATGCAAATAAACACATATCTCACAACACACTCCATCAAATGGATTCGAAGACTCATGAATCAAACAATTAAATCGATTGGTCAAATCTTCACCATGAAAAATCCCATCCAATGGACGAATAGATTTTAACGAATAACTACAAATCCACAAAAAGTCTTTTAAACAAAGATGTGGGAAAAATATTAATCGGCCAAAAGAAACAAGATCACTTAGTCGAATCAAGTTTTGCAAATGTAAATTCAGTAGTGGCCAATAGTATTTCACTTCTTCATCAAACTTGTCAGTTTCATGATTGCCATCACCTTTTGAATAAAATAGAGATGTTTTTAGTTCTTCAGAAACCAAACCTTGTCTATCCTTGAGATTATGAATTTGAGGATCGGTTTTACCATTCTCTCGCAATATGAACCTTCTCTTCTCAGGAATATAATGTAATCGTAATTCCTTGCTTGGTTTAACCTGAAAAAATGAAGAGACAGGAAGACAACGATTAATCAAAACATTTTTCGTTCTCTCACTCAAATTTCTTTCACTTTCTTTTTCTTTGATCTTGTTTTTCTCACAATCTCGATTCTTTTCTTTTGAATCATTTTTCTTTTCTTTTTCACTCTCTCTCAATTTCTTTTTTTTGTTCATTCAAATCTTCCAAGGATTGCTTTAATCGTTGTTGATCTTCCATCACTTGTTGTGGAGACAATGGGGCCAAAGTGATATTTTTGCCTTTGTGCTTGAACGAATATTGGTTAGAATACCCATCGTGCTTGACTCGCCGATCAAATTGCCACGGCCTCCCAAGCAGTAAATGGCCCGCATGCATGGGCACAACGTCGCACAAAATCTCGTCTTGGTACTTTCCAATTGAAAAGGAAATCAAGGCTTGTTTGGTTACCTTAAGTTCGACTCCTTCATTGAGCCATTGCATCTTATAGGGACTTGGGTGATTAAGGGTCGGCAAAGACAACTTCTTGATCATAAGTGTGCTTGCAACATTTGTGCAACTCCCGCCATCGATCACAACGCTACAAACCCTTCCATGAACATAACATCGGGTATGAAACAAATTCTCGCGTTGCGGTTCACCTATAGAGCTTTGTGCACTAAGACTTCTTTTAACAATGAGCATTTCACCTTCAACAGCAAATTCTACTTCATCTTCATTTTCGGATGGATGTTGAACTTCTTCTTCGTTTTTGTCTACTTCATCCTCCGATTCAATCTCACCATTGGGAAGCATGATCATTGTGTTACGATTTGGGCATTGGCTTGCGATGTGCCCTCTCCCTTGGCACTTAAAACACTTAATATCACGTGTTCGGGATTGAGTATTTTCAATGGCCTTACCTTTGCTAGATTCAGCCACAGACTTGTTGGACTTCATGGGCACCACAGTTTCTTTTGATTGATTTGTTGAAACATTCTTACTTGCCCCTTGGTTCCACTTAGATGCATTCGAAGAGGAATAACCACGTACGGCTCCTTTCATTTTGAGTTGCTTTTCGACCTTGATCGCCATGTGAACCATATCGACGATCTCTACGTAGTGTTGCAACTCAACTATGTTGGCAATTTCACGGTTAAGTCCGGCTAAGAAACGAGCCATAGTTGCCTCTCGATCTTCCTCCACATCCGCTCGAATCATGGCCACTTCCATCTCCTTGAAGTAATCCTCCACGCTTCTCGTCCCTTGTGTAAGATTTTGAAGTTTTTGGTACAACTCTCGATGGTAGTACGAAGGGATGAAACGTCGTCGCATTACAGCCTTCATCTCGGACCATGTTTGGATAGGACGCTCGCCATTTTGTCTTCGGCTAGTTGTAAGTTGGTCCCACCACACCATTGCGTAGTCCGAAAATTCGATAGCAGCCAACTTAACTTTCTTGGCCTCAGAATAGTTATGGCATTCAAATATAAGCTCGATCTTTTTCTCCCATTCGAGATAAGCTTCGGGATCCGATCGGCCTTGGAATGAAGGGATTGACAACTTAATGCTTTTCAAGTCATCATCGAACCTCCCTCGATTTCGTTGGCCTCGGTTGCGTTGGCCTCTTCGTTGAACATTCGCATTGGACCCTTGATCACTTTCGTATTCAATCGACTCGGAAGATTCATCATCTAAATCAGATTGCCGTCCTCGATTTCTTGGAGGGCTTAAGGGAGTTCTCCTTCGTTGGGCTCTTCCTTCCACACGATCAAGTCTATCTTGAATCGGTTCTAACTTTTGATCGAACATTCGTTCCACCTCGCGTAGCAATGCTTGCAAATTCAAGTCCGGCACATTTCGAACAGGTTGCCTTTCGGCCATGTTTATTGTAGGGCTTCTTGATATATGAAACTACAACCTCACAACAAAAACTCACAAGTCACTCAAAAAGAGAATAATTCGGCACTCCACTCGTGTTTCACTCAATTTCGGCTTTTAACTTGATGTAACTCTCGTGCCTTTTACCACTCACTTTCCTCTCGTGATTTCGTAAGCGACTCGTAGTGCCTTAGTCTTAGTTCAGTGGGTCGGCTTCAAATGGCTTTACAAGGGTTTGATGTTAGGTTACGGGTAGGCTAAAAGAAACAAGAAAGGCTTTAGGCTAAGTGTGGCTTAGAAGATGAATAGAAAAGAATACCAAACTTACAAACTCGAAACACTTTTTTTTTTATATCAAAATTTTTTTTAATTGCGTGAAATTTCACTACGGGGGATATAAAAGGGTGTAGAATGAGATTTTGGAAAAATTTCTATTGAAGTGTCTCCAGACTCTTTTTTTTTCTTTTTTTTTTTTACGGATCTTTCACGTTCTTTTCGTCCGCACCTAGACCGTATGCAATTTTTTTTTTCAAAATATTTTTTTTTAATTATTTTTTTTTTTGATTTTTTTTTTGAATCTACAATTTACGTACCTAAATTAAATTGACTTCGAGTGCTCGTACTTCTCATTTTTACTAGCTCTGATACCAAATGATGTGACCTCGGTTTAGTAGTTGAACCCGAGTCGTTTAGTTCCCGATCGTAAATGAAGAAGTATATTAGACAAGAAGAAGATAGAATATATTTGTGTATAAAGAAGTAAGATAAGTTCGTGCAAGGTTGAATGTGGATTTAGTTTAGGTCGAAATGGCATGAATAGAATGGAAGAGTTCGGTTTCGGATAACTAAGAAAGGGTATTTGGTTTTGGTACGTTTTGGTATTTGGGATTTGGTACGAAATGGTAATGGTTCAAAAAGGTCAAGAGTGAACCAACACTAAGGAAAAGTGTCGACCCGAAACTTATAGGACCAAATTGAGTTGGAAATGGTTGATAAGGACCTTGACCCGATACTTAGTAAAGTATGAACAAAAGGTATCAAAGGTGAACGCCACACTCGGGTTTAGGGAGTGATAAGTTCGAAAAAGACTCGGAAAGACGCCACTAAAAGCTTAGATAAGTCTTACGGGTCTCAAACGAAATTTGAGAGAAAATGCCTCACAAATTTGGCAGCAATTTGCTAATTAAAATGTCAAAAGTCCCTTACAAAGTGAAAATTCAGCTATTTATAATAATCACCTAAGCTAGCCGAATGGTCACTTACATTACTTAAAATTTAAGCAAATGAATCACTTAAATGGACTAATTAGATTCGGCTGAACTTGGAGCTCCAATAGTCACCTTCTAGATGGATAATTGAACTTGGAACTTGAGTGAATAAATGGCAGCAGCTACATTCGGTTGATGTGCTTAAAAGAGCTCATTTAATTGGCAACCATTGCTGAAAAATTACCAGCAATTAAGGAGATGCTGAATAGTCACTTTGAGTGTGAAAACCAAGTTTTGAAGAGTCCTTGAATATGAACACCTTGAACCGAACAGCCATGATGTATCCAGCAATGTGTAAGCAATAAATTCGGCTGAATGGTCACCTAGAAAACTTCAAACAGCAGCCAACTTCATTTTCCCATTCATGCATGTGCCGTCCCCTTCATGTACCTCCTTTTAATACCTTTCATGCACCAAGGACGTTCATGGGTAATGTACCTGCAGCAACATTCATCAATTCAATCAAATACATGTTTAGACACATTAAATTAACACTAAAATTCTGCACATTAAATTCGGCAGCCTTAGGACATAATTAAAACAAATAATAAAGTTGACACATTAAAAACATGCATAAAAACATATTTATAGGCTGTAGGAATTAATATGACTTAATAACATGTAAGAAGAAGAAAAAAACATATTTAACATGCTTATTTAAATTCGTCCAGATTTAAGACCAATTAAACAACAAAATTTAATTAAGCTGTAATAAACTAATTAAATGATGCAAATAATTAGTTCAGCTACTATAATAAAGGTCTTAAAGATATGGAGCTAAAATTGAGCTGGTTCGAGCTCATTGAACTTGAAGGAGCTGGAAATGAGCTAAATGAAGCTCCACAAAAAAAATAATTGAGCTACGTCCAGCTTGCAAACACGACGAGCCTCGCTTGTAGGCTGATGCAATGGCCGTTCCCAAGGGCGGGTCGTATCACAAATCTCTTTATATTCATCAAATCAAACTTGCACAAATTCATGGATTTGTCACATGACAATAATGGATGCACAAAATTATCATATTTGAAAAATTGAATCGCTTTTCGTGAAAACTCGACATCATGCAAAACCAAATCTTTAGTTTGTCGTTCGTACCGAATAACATCAACCACATTCAAAGAATAGCAATTAATCGAATGAAAATAAGAGAATTTTTTTAAAACAAAGTCATTTTCAACAACTTTCAAACTTGATGGCCATGACTCGGTTTTTAAAAATTCCTTACCTCGCTTACCTTCAAGCTTGTGTGGTTCGATTTCAACTTTATCCTTACCTTTTTTGGTCATGCAAAAACGTCGCTCGTTAGGAAGATATTGAAGTTGATATTCGTCACAGAGATTTGTCGGAACCTGAAAAGAAGGAATAGAACAAAAACAAACATCACGGGGGTTAGTTAAAATTTCGTTCTCCTTTTCTTGTTCTCGCTCACTATCTTCATTTTCTCTCGTTTCTTCTTCAACATCTTTTTCTTTTTCAATTTTTTCTCAATCTCAATTTCTTTTTCAATTTTCTTTTCTTCATTTTCTTTTTCACTCACTATTTTGATTTCTTTTTCTTTTTCACTACAATGTGTGGATGACACGAAAGAATCAAAGAGATAATCATTTGGCTCAAAGAAAGAGAAAATATTTTCATAAGCTTCTCGTCCATTTCATCGAGAACAATCCTTTGGGAAGGACTTCTTTGAAGCATACGAGGAATAGCTCGTCCTTTCTGGCTCATCTCGAGTGATTTTTGACTCGAAGTTTTCTTCTCGCAGTCTCGAAAGCCTTGTTGAATAGGAGTCTTGATATGTGTCTCTTCTCGAATAATGTCGTCGTGATAAACTTAACTCTATTTCTCGACTCGGTGGAGTTTGCTTCCGTCGGGCTTTTTCCTCCACTCGGTCCAAATGTCTTTTTAATGGGCTTAGTTTTTCCTCCAATATTCGGCCCATCTCGTTCACCAAGTATTGAAATTCATCGGTAGAGAATTCTTCTTGAGACATGATTCAAGAAAATGTTCGAAAATCGAAAGATAGAATAAATAGTAAATGAACCTCACCAATTCAAAATCCTCACCAATCTCTCACAAAGAAATAATGATTTTCACTCACACTCGTGTTTACACTCTTCTAGGCTTTTTCTTTGATGTAAAACACACGTGCCTTTTACCTCTCGACCTCGTCTCACAATTTCGTAATTCGTCTCGATAGACTTAATTTGCTGCTTGAGGGTCGGTTTCAAAATAGGTTACAAAGGAATGATGTGGGTGTAGGGTAGGCTAAACAAAATAAAATCAAGGCTAAGTGTGGCGTTGGGATGGGTAAATAATGGTAGGAAGGGAAACTTGATGATCGGAGCAAATAAGAGAGAAAAAAAATAAAAACTCGCAAGACTTTTCACTTTTTTTTAACTTGATTTTTTTGGTCACCTTTTTTTTTGCTCGATTTTTTTCACTTTTTTTTTGAATTTTTTTTTTCAATCAATTTTTTTTTCAAATTTTTTTTATTTTTTTTGTTACTCCAATACAATAGTAAGCTAAATACAAGGGAAAAAAATTAAATTACAACTCAAATTTTTTTTTGATTTTTTTTACGTTTCGAACCTACTTGCGGCCTTATTACGAACGTCGGCGCTCCTCCTTTTAGTAGCTCTGATACCAGATGATGTGATCCGGCTCGGTTGATGGAGTCGAGTTCACTTAAGTTGCCCGATCGTCGACGAGAAGTATTGGTTGATGTCGAATGGAGATAACTTGATGGAGTTATTTTAAGCGGAAGTAATTAAAAGGGTTCAAAAATGGCTTGGTTTGGAGAATGGATGGTTCGATTTAACAAAGAAAATAAAGTTTAAGTAGATAGATAAAATGGAATGGAAATTGAACTCAAGCGAAGAACGATTCAATACCATGTAAAGTATTGCCCCGGGACTTATATTGCTTAAGGTGGGTTTAATGGAAGTCGAAGATGGACCTTGACCCGTTACCTATAGAGAGGTAGGAACCAAAGGTATAAAAAGGTGGATGAACGCCACACCAGGATGGTGATAAGTTCAAGAAGTCGAGTTGACGCCACTAGCGAGCTAGATAAGTCAGACGAGACTCAAACGAAATCGGATTGGAGGTAACCTCACAATAAGTTTAATAATCAGAAATGTCTAACCTTTTTACAAAGAGAAATGAACTATTTATAGAGTTCAGATGATAGCTGAATAGTCATACTAAACAAGCTTAAAGACTAAGTAATTCGGCTTTAAATGTGTAAAACTAAACTAGAAATGTATCCATTAAAAGTGATGTCCAAATTCGGCTGTATGGATGTTCAATGGCCAACTTCATGAGTAAGGAAATGTACTTGATGGCTGATGAATGCATGGGATGCCAATAGCTTTGTCTAGATTTGGCCAAGGTGTGAATGGACACTTCAAAAAATGTCTTTTGGCCGAATAGGTGCATAGGAAATTCAATGGTCAGCAACCGATGCATGTAGGTGGATATTCATGCACTCTTCCATTCATTGTATTGAATCATTCATGCATCATCTTTAAGGCAACCATTCGTTGTAGGTAGTCATGCATGTACCCGAACATACATTGAACCAGAAATGTTCATGAATCCTCATTAATTGTGTTCCCACATGTGGATGTACCTACAAAAAGATATAAACAAATTAGATTCAAGGTACATTCAGCTTAAATTAAATAATATCAAGACATATTTAACAAATTAAAATAAAGACATAAATAAAATATAATTAATAATAAATTCGGCTAGCTCAATGATAGTCAAAATTCTTGATGAGCTGAATTGAGCTAGAAAATTCGGTTAGGAGCTGTAGTAAAAAATTAAAATAAAACTATCACTCAAATTATTCAAATAATAAAATTAACGAGCTGGAAAGAAGCTAAATTGAGCTCAAATAGGTGGAATTGAGCTCAAGTGAGCTGATTGAAGTCGAATTGAGCTAAGGGAGCTGGAATTGAGCTGAAATTAGCTTGCACTAAGGTGCATGGTTTCTTCAAGGAGTTGGATCGAGCTTCCCATCTTCAACGAGCTGATTCTCCTTCCAAAACTTGAACAATAAAGCTAAAATAGCTTCATGAATTTGCTTGGACCTAACTCGAGTCATTGGTCCCTTTGGGAGCTCAAGGGAAACAAGATTCAAGCTTGGTGGTGCTTGGGACGTGGTCACATCAAGTAACTAGCCTCGTTCCATTTTGTTTCCTCTTATGATAATGTTATTAATGGATGGTAGTGCATTGCTTATGACTTACTGAGTTATATACTCACTCGGTGTTTTCCTTGTCACCTATTTTAGGCTTCTTGGATTTTCCTTCGCGTGGTCGGGCCGTCATCGAAGTCATCACAGTAGCTAGCAAGTTTTGGTACTTTCTTCTTAGTCGGCTTAGGAGAACATTTCGGCATGTATAGGCTATTATGTTGTGTTTGAACTTTGGTATGTAAACTTTTAGCCATGCAAAAATGGCATAAATGTTCGGTTGAATTTGGTTTTATAACGTTAGGTCGTAAGTCTTGGAAATTCGATTTTTATGCCATATGTCATGGCTGATTAATTTTGGTGTTAAGATTCATGATATGGCAATAGTGTAGTAGGGAGATGTTTGACAATGATTAGCCTTTGGTATGGCTAGTCATGATTATAATTTTGTGATATGTATGATGAATTACTAGTTAGATCAATGAGAAATCACGAAATGGGCATAGTTGCTTCAGTAACAGATGCTGGCAGCAGCAGTGACGTGGGATTGAAAAATTACAAAAATTAGTAGGAATGGAATTAAATAGTGAATAAATTATGTAATCGAAGCTCGATGAGTCTATTTTCATATAGAAGTAACGAAACGATCATATGGACAGTATGTTAAGAGATATTCAGGTTCTCGTGAGACAGGGCCAGAACGGTTTCTGGGTTCCCTGTTCCGACTTTGGAAATTCATTATAAATTAACCAGAGATAATTAGGAGTCATGCCATATATGTATAGATTCCTCTCTGAGTCTAATTTCTATAGAAACAAACGGCATCAGTATTGAAGCTCTGTGCAGGGAGTTATCCAAATCGTAATGCATGAAGGTCAGTGTAGTCGCACCCTGTAATAGGGGAGATTTTAACTAATAAACTGTACTAATTGGCCCAACCAAAAATTCTACAAAAATTCTACCATATAGTTATATGAGTCTAGTTCCAGGGAAAATTTACGGAACTGGATTTCGAGTTCAGAACTCAAGATATGATTTTTAAAGCGACTAGTACGCAGATTGGCAGCTTGTCTAGGAAATGTCAAATAAGTGGTTTGAAGTCTGTTAACACCTCGTGTTCGACTCCGGCGACGGTCTCGGGTTCGGGGTGTTACAATTTTATTGGTATCAGAGCTATGGTTTAGTCGGTTCTAGGACTACCATAGCGCGTATGAGTCTAGCTATACATGCCTTAATGTTAATGTTTAAATGTGTGATGACTTCTGACGGTTAAAATTTTTTGTTTTGATTAGTAAATGGACCCCGGTGTAGAAAGAACCTTAGCGGATGACGTTGAAAGTGTAGCGGCTGCTCCTGCACAAGGGACACTACCTGTTGAACCTCAGTCATCTGCGAATAATCAAGGTGAGGGGGCTAAACAAGCCTTCTTTACCATGATGAATGAGTGGGTCGCGCAATATGCCCGAACCAATCCGGTTGTCCAACAATTCCTGGATTTGAATAATCCACCCCAAGAGCCCGTAATGCCATCAGTCACTGATCCTATGAGGCTGAGTAAGCCACCTGTAGACTTGATTAGGAAGCGCGGGGCTGAGGAGTTCAGGGCCATAGTTACTGATGATGCTGAAAGGGCCGAGTTCTGGCTTGATAACACCATTCGGGTGTTTGATGAACTGTCATGCACACCCGATGAATGTCTAAAGTGTGCTATATCCTTGTTGCGGGACTCAGCCTACTATTGGTGGAGGACCCTGATTTCCATAGTCCCAAACGAACGAGTTACTTGGGACTTCTTTCAAACGGAATTCCGAAAGAAATATATTAGTCAACGGTTCATTGATCAAAAGCGCAAGGAATTCTTGGAACTCAAGCAAGGCCGTATGACAGTATCTGAATACGAACATGAATTTGTAAGACACAGTAGCTATGCCCGGGAGTGTGTAGCTGATGAGGTTGCTATGTGCAAGAGATTCGAAGAAGGATTGAATGAAGATGTAAAGCTACTAGTGGGTATTTTGGAGATAAAAGAATTCGTAACACTAGTCGAACGAGCCTGCAAGGCGGAAGAACTTGGAAAGGAGAAGAAGAAGGCTGAATTTGAAGCTAGAGACTATCGTAAAAGATCGACGGGTAAAGCTCCGTTCTCAGGTGTAAAGAAATTCAGGGAGGACACTAATAAGTCGAGGGCGACTGCGGGAATTTCCATCAGAGCACGACCCTCGACGGACTCCCGAGCTACTTCGGTAGCTAGTGTGGGCAATAATCGTCAAGAGAAACCTGAATGTCCCCAATGCGGAAGACGACACCTAGGTGAATGTTGGGGTAAGTCTACTAACAGGGCCTGTTACGGATGCGGTTCGAAGGACCACTTCATTAGAGATTGCACGGAGCTTGATGAGAAGAATAAGATTCAAGGTGCAAGACCTAGTGGAGTGACAACTAAAGGTAGACCACCGAGAATTTTAGGAGGTAGGGGTAGTAGTCAGAGAGGAGCCTCTGATACGGCTGTTCGAGCCGAGAACTGTACTCCTGCTAGAGCATATGCCATTCGCGCGTGAGAGGAGGCATCCTCCCCTGACGTCATCACCGGTACCTTCACTCTCTTTGATACTAATGTGATTGCATTAATTGACCCTGGCTCTACTCATTCATATGTATGTGAAACCTTAGCATTCAGTAAGACTCTACCTTTTGAGTCTACTGAGTTTGTAATTCGAGTGTCAAACCCTTTGGGTCAATACGTACTTGTTGATAAAGTTTAATGTTTGTCATGATTAATAAGTGTTTTCATTTGTTTAATAAACTCATTTTAATGTGTTTATTGCAGGTGACTTTTTAGCTTATAGTAGTTACAATTCAAGGCTGTTACACATTTAATTAAGTGGTTGTTCAAGTTCTTTTGAGTTACAATTAAAGGGGCTGTTATAAAGGGAGCTTAAAAATCATTAAAGGAGTTTTTAAAGAGCATTTTATGCCCTTTAAAATTCAGCAGCAACTCTTCCACTTCCAGCCGTTTTTGGATCTTTCAAGAGAAATTAATCAAGCCTTTGAATGTCATTAAGGAGCAGGTTAAGAGATGGTGACTATTCAACTAGCCAAGGACAACTCAAGAGTCATTTTCTAAGCCATTAAAGACATTCAAATCAGCTGAATTAAAGTGATTTTATGGAAGGAGTTATTTGGTTCAAAGAATAAGAAAAGACATCAGTTTTTTATGGCACATTAAGTGGATGTTTTTGACCATTCGGTTACCTTGTTCTAGCATTATAAATAGATGTAATCAGCCATAGAGGGAAGAACTTTTTGCTGAATATAGATGAAATATTTGAATTGTGAGCTATCCAATTCTCTTTGTTCTTACGGAATTGATTTGACTTATCAAGCTTAGCTTGTGGCGTCTATCCATTCCTTATTTTCGAACTTATCACTTTCATAGTGTGGCGTTCATCATATACCAAGGTTCCTATCATTCTTGATAGTGGGTCTATGTCTTTTCTTTGTTGTTTTCCTATACTATCATTCACCTAAGAGCTACTTTGAGTCTCGGGTCAACAACTTCTATTGTTGGTTCATTCTCAGCCCTTAGCCAAATTTTTCCATTCGTTGTTAAACCCATTTCCCTTTTAAACGTTTGTTTGTAGCCTTTCTTCTATCTTGAAACAAACTTAGCCTTACTCAAATTCACGATCGAGCAAACACTAACAACTCGAATCAATCACAAAACGAGTTCGTATCAGTTCGGTAGAAAAGCACTTTAAGATCAGGAAAACTATGAACGTTTTCAAAACAGATTCTTTCTTCTTTTTTTTGCAACTTTTCAACACTTATTTTTTTCGAAATTTCTCTATTTTTTTAATACAACATGCTGATTGCAATAGAGAAATTTGAATACAAAATAAACTTTTTTTATTTGAATTTTTTTTCATAATGACTTACTTTGGCAACTTCATGAACGTCCGTACTCCTCGATTTTGACTAGCTCTGATACCAAATGATGCGAACTAGCTCGGTGATGTTAGTCAAGTCATTGATGTGCCCGATCGTTAAAATGGAGAAGTATCGCTCGATCTTGAAATATGATGGAAATTAGGCTAAGTTTAGATGATGGTAACAAGGATTGGCTCGAAATAGTGAATATTGAGGAATTATAGGTTCGACTAATCAAGAAGATAAATAAAGGAAATGGTTGGTGAAAGATAGAAGTGAATGGGCTAAAGATCAAGAGTGAACCAACACTATAGTTAAGTGTTGACCCGAAACTTATAAGACTTTAAGGTGGTTTACGGAATGGATAGGATAGAACCTTGACCCGTTACTTAGTAAAGTAAGAACCAAAGGTATATGATACGAGTCACAAAGGCCCAATTCAAGCTCAGGAACTTGATGGGCTCAAATTACCACAAGGCCAAATAATGAGGTCAAAGGCCAGACAAAAGCGTTCAAAACTAAATGGAACCATTCAAGAATTTATTAGCAAGGCCTTAGATGCGTACACGAAGGAAAAAGAAAATCAAGATTCACTTTCTTGTCAAATTGTCAGGCCAAATTGAAAATCAGGCCAATCCAAAAAGTTAAATGAGACTTAGTTGAAAATCAGGCCAAATTGTCAAAGTAGCCTAATTTGTAAAATTTTAATTCTTTAAATACTTAGTTTCAATTTTAGACTTTATAAATTAATTACTATGTAAATATTCAGTCCAAGAGGCCCAATTAAAAGCCCTTGGCCGAATTTCCCTTTAAATCAAATAATTAGGAGTTCTTTTTAGTTTTAGTTTTCTAATAGGGTTAGGAAAATAATAGAGTCCTATATATATGTAAGGCTTGGCCGGCCATACACACAACAATACACTTGAAATCAGATTTTGATTGCTTGCAAATTCTCTTGAGTTTTTCTCCAAGAATTTTCTCTTGGAGTTTTCTCTAGAAGTAGTTTTAACAATCTTTTAGATTGTGGGAGCCATCTTCAGCCTTCTTCTTGCCATTGTTCTTCATTGGAGGGGAGATTAGAGCCGTTTGAAGGGAGTTGTGAAATCTTTATCGATTTCAAGGCTTCTTAGGACTTTATCTTTATTTTCTTGCTGTTCAATCTCTTTTTAATTTCTGCTTGTGTCGATTTCATTATCTAACTTGTTTAAGTTCTCTTATTGTATTTCCAGCCCCGTTCAACCTTCAAGAATTTGATCGACACCACCCTTGGACATCAAGAAATGTTTTGATTCTCCAAACCCATCTTTCTTACCGTCCAAACCCCTATTTTATTGTTTTGATTATTTTAATTTCAGATCTAATTGATTCTACATTGGTCTTGCTGTTTCATTTCAGATTTTATTGTTCTTGTTCGTTTCGACCATTCCCAAAGTTCAAGATCAATCTTTGCACCACATTTGACATCAAGAACCATTCGTTAAACATAATTTTTTCAGATTTCTTGCCGTCCAAGTCCAGGTCAGATTCGGCTTGAAGAGTCATTCTTGCTATTTAGATCTTCTTTCTTGGCCTCCAAGGAACCATATTAATTCGTGTTCTGATTATTAGCTAATTATCCATGGTTTTAGGGTTTTCGTTTCAGATCTGGTACTGATAAGTTTTATTTCTTTGTTTTGTTTCAAATCCGATTGTCTAAAGCTTTCTTAGGAATTTTCTCGTGACTTGGCAACTCGATCTTGGTCCGCGCACAATCCTCTATCAGTATAATTGGGGTGAACGCCACACTCGAGGTTGAGTGATGCAACCTTAGCCCGGGAAATTACTACCGAATCCATTGAGCTGCCACGAGGACCAATAACTCGATCACGAGCTAAGAGATTTCGAAATGCAATAGCAAGCTATGTGGAACGAGCTTGGGAAGAGGGAGTGGCCGGATTTGATAGTCGTGCTTCAAACTGTTCAAAAGGCGTTACTTGCAATTTATTGCAAGCTGAATTTGTTTCTTTTAATTAACTTGTTTTAGTTTAATAAATAAGTTGCTGATCAATTAATTTAACTTATCTTAAAGTTTTAATACATGAGTTAGTTATTGAACTTTATTAAATAAGATGCTTTTTAATTGATCTAGTTCCTAGGATTATTTATTGATGCATAAATTAAGTTCTTTAAATTATGCTTCTTTAATTAAACTTTTTGCTGAATATAGATGAAATATTTGAATTGTGAGCTATCCAATTCTCTTTGTTCTTTCGGAATTGATTTGACTTATCAAGTATAGCTTGTGGCGTCCATCTTTTCTTTATTGCTGAACTTATCACCTTTGGTGTGGCGTTCAATATACCTTTGGTTCCTATCATAGTTGATAGTGGGTCAAGGTTCCTTTCCTGTTTCCTTTAACCGAAAACACCTAAAGACCATTTTGAGATTCGGGTCAACAATTCGTTATTGTTGGTTCATTTTCGGTCTTAGCCAATTAATTTGTTATTGTTTCCTCTTTATTTTGTTTATTACCTTTGTTTGAAGCCATTATCTCTATTTTGTTTCATTTTAAAACCGAAACGAATCCATCCTTACTCAATTAACGATTGGGCAACACATACGACTCAAAACATCACGAGACGAGTTCGTATCAAATTGGTATCAGAGCTAGCGAATTTGGAGTAAGAATAGACATTGTCGACAATACGGTATAGTAGTTTCTTCAAAAAAATTCAAAAAAAAAATTCAAAAAAAATTCAAAAAAAATTAAAAAAAATTTGGTTTCCATTCAAACTCAAGAGATTGGATATCAAGTTGAAAAAAAAATTCGTGAAAAAAAAATTTCGTGAAAAAAAAGAAGAAGCTAGTTTTGAAATTTTGTTGTTGTTTGCTGCCCAAATTATAGTTATTACTACCTTCTACTATTTCGCCACATCCAACCTTTCATTTCTTGATTCAAGCCTACTTTCCTTTGTCCTACAATATTCTTACCAAGCCCAAACATCAAGGTTGTAAGCCGACCCACAACAACTGCTTTTTAAGTTTAAATAATTCCTAAGAACTTAGAGAGGAGGAGTGAGTGGAAAGAGGCAAGAGAGTGGTGAGTTTATTTGAGAGTATAAAAGCCAAGGAAGTGAGATTTCTTTGTGAGTGGATAGTGAGATTCTTTGTTGTGAGTTCATTTTAAAAAAAATATGTCACGAAGTCCGGAAAGAAATCAAAATGTGGAAGGAGGGTTCCGTCCCGTAAGAAATGTTGGAGGAGGAGTGCCAGATCTTACCCTTCAAGCAATTATGCGAGAGATGGAGCGATTATTTGATAGAAAACTTGAACCAATTGAAGATCGATTATATCGAGTCGAGAGACGAGAACAACGTGAGATGACTCTGGAAGATGCAAGACAAGAGCTAGAACGTCCAATTCAAGATCCTTATGAAGCAAGTGGACAAGAAAGTGATCACTCATCTGCCCAAAGTGTACGACGTCGAGGTCGTCAACGACAACGAGGTCCTAGAGATCGTGAACGACCAGATGACAATCTTAAGAATATCAAGATGACAATTCCACCATTCCAAGGTAAGAATGACCCTGAAGCTTATTTGGAGTGGGAAAAGAAGATTGAGCTTGTTTTTTATTGCCACAACTATTCAGAGAGTAAAAAGGTGAAACTCACGGCAATTGAGTTTTCTGATTATGCCATAGTGTGGTGGGACCAGCTTGTAACTAGTCGATGATGAAATGGTGAAAGACCCATCTCTACTTGGGGAGAAATGAAATCAGTCATACGGAAAAGATTTATTCTATCATACTACCATCGAGATCTTTATCAATGACTTCAAAACCTTACTCAAGGAAATAGAAGTGTTGAAGATTATTATAAGGAGATGGAGATAGCGATGATTCGAGCTGATATCAAGGAGGATCGAGAGGCAACCATGGCTAGGTTCCTTGCGGGTTTAAACCGTGACATTGCCAACATAGTTGAACTACAACACTATGTTGAAGTGATGGACATGGTTCACATGGCGATTAAGGTTGAAAAGCAACTTAAGCGAAAAGGAGTTAGTAGACCCTATGTCAATTCTTCAACCAACAAATGGAATCAATGAGTCAACAAACCCCCTGTTAGAACAAAAGAGCCGACTGTAGCAGTTAAATCAAATCAACCCATTGGAGAGACAAGTCGAAATAAAAATGAGCAAGCGCCAAATCGCACGAGAGACATAATGATACGAGCTCGATTCGGATGATGTGATGAGTCGTATTATGTTCCCGATTGAATTTAGGTAGTGTCGATTTAGTTCAAAATTCAATAAGATGAGTTATATTGGTTTTAAATGAATTAGGAAGCAAAATGGGAATAAATGGTTTCCAATGAAACAAGAACGAACCCTTATTAACAAATAAGGACCCGGGCTTAAAGGTTTCAAAGAAAATGAAAGAAATGGTGGATAAAACTGAGACCCTCTATTTAGCAAAATAGGAACCTTCGGTATAGTTGGAACGCCACACCTTATGGTGATAAGTTCGAAACAAAGTCAGATTGACGCCACTCGTAAAGATAAGTCAATTGAGCTTTGAAGAATAAAGAAAATGAATTGCCTCACTAAAATGATATTTCATTTAGAGATTTGTCAAAAAGTCCTTTTACAAGAAAAATAGAAACTATTTATAGACTTTCAACTAGTAGCCGAATAGACAAGTTCAAGACTTAATTTCTAAGCAAACATTGAACTAAAATTCAGATTAACTTCATGAATATGGGGCAATGTAGATTCGGCTGAATTGTGACCAACTATGAAGCTTCCACCTTAAGCAAATGGATCTTGGAGATGCATGTAACAGCTACATTTAGCTAATGGGTTTAAATGAGCATTCAAGAGGCAACTCTTGCTGAAAAATTACCAATAATAAAGAGAGTACTTGAGCAGCCATATCAGGTGTGAATGGACGGTTTTGAAGAGCCTTAAAGTGTGAACACCTTGAACCGAATGGCCAAAAGATTTCTAGCAATGTGAAGGAAATAAATGGCAGCTTTGGATAATGAACAATCATCTCTTTTGGCCGAATGGACACATAGAAAACTTAAAAATCAGCACACCAATTTTAATGCATTCCATGCATGTATCGTTAGGTGCATGAACCCAATATGCATGCATCTTTACATCCATTGAATCTTCATGCATGAATCTATCCAATTCACCTTCAAATTCGGCTGCACCAAAAAAAAACACACATGAACTTAATTAATTTCAAGAAAATTGAGCTGAACTAAATTAAAGTATAATGTGAACATCCTAAATAACATTGAGACAACTTAAATATTAACAAATCATAACACATAAATTCGGCTGGACAAATTTAAAACATGTAATAATTTAGACAAACTAAATGACATCAAGACATCTTTAATTTAACTAAATCAAGACATATTAAACACTTAAATTAATTAAGACATATTTAAAAGCTATAATGAAACTTATTTAAATGTTTATTTAAATGGTCTAAATTCCAGCATCAAATTAATTAGCTAGAACGAAATTCAGCTTCAAAGAAGTTGAATATGTTCAGCTCATTTTTAAACTCCTTGCTATCATTTTCCTCAACCCGTTCCACCATTGCTAAAATAGCATCTTTGAATCGTTTAGCTCTAGCTCGCGTTATTGGACCAATGGGCAGCTTGATGGCTTCTTGTTCGTTCTCCATTTGGTTCGTAGGCAAGCTCACATCACATAAGATGTTTCAAGTGTCAAGGCCTAGGGCACATAGCTAGTCAATGTCCCAATCGACGAATTATGGTGATAAGAGCTGATGGAGAAGTTGAGTCGGAGGTAGAGGATGAAAATGAACCTGAAATGCCATCCGACGATGAAGATTTAGAGTTACCCGTTGAAGGAGAAATTCTTGTGGTGAAGCGTAGCCTCAGTATTCAAAGTGTTGAAACTGATCAACAAAGGGAGAATATTTTTCACACTCGATGCCACATTCAAGGCAAGGTATGTAGTATGATCATTGATGGTGGTAGCTGTACTAATGTAGCTAGTATTATGTTGGTGGAAAAGCTAGGTTTGGCTACAACTAAACATCCAACTCCATACAAGTTGCAATGGCTAAATGATGGAGGTGAGCTGAAAGTAACAAAACAAGCTGTGGTGGCATTTTCTATTGGAAAGTACCAAGATGAAGTGGTGTGCGATGTAGTTCCTATGCATGCGAGACATCTACTTTTGGGACGTCCATGGCAGTTTGATAGGCGCGTGATCTATGATGGTTATACAAATCGCTATACATTCAAGCATCGAGGCAAGAATGTAACTTTAGCGCCATTGACTCCAAAGCAAGTGTACCAAGATCAATTGAAGTTAAAGGAAAAGATTGAAAAAGAGAGAGATAAGAAAAATGAAAAAAAGAAAGAAAAAATTGAGGGAGTGGAGGTAAAAGTACGAGAGGAACAAGAAAGTCAAAAAGAAATTGAGAGTGGTAAAATGAGCGTATTTGCGAGAGAAAAAGAGATAAGAAAATCATTGTTGTTGCATCAACCCGTACTTGTACTTATGTACAAGGAATGCTTATTTGATGCTAACGAACTTGATAATTCTTTACCTTTGTCTATTGTTTCTTTGCTTCAGGAATTCAAAGACGTTTTCCCGGAAGATGTGCCAAGTGGATTGCCTCCTTTTCGAGGTATTGAACACCAAATAGACTTTATTCCCGGAGCTACAATTCCAAATCGACCAGCTTATCGAAGCAACCCAGAGGAAACTAAAGAGTTGCAACGACAAGTGGCAGAATTAATGGAAAAAGGCCATATACGGGAGAGTTTAAGTCCATGTGCGGTTCCCGTTCTGTTGGTGCCTAAAAAAGATGGTTCATGGAGGATGTGCATAGATTGCCGAGCTATCAACAAAATTACCGTCAAATACCGACATCCCATTCCTAGACTTGATGATATGTTAGACGAGCTTAGTGGAGCAAAATTGTTCTCTAAGATTGATCTGAAAAGCGGGTATCATCAAATTCGTATGCGGGAGGGGGACGAGTGGAAGACTGTGTTTAAGACTAAATACGGTTTGTATGAGTGGTTAGTGATGCCTTTTGGCCTCACCAATGCACCGAGTACTTTCATGAGGTTGATGAACCACGTTTTGAGGTCATTCATTGGTCGTTTTTGCGTAGTTTATTTTGATGATATTTTAATTTACAGCAAATCATTAACTGAACATCTTGAACATTTGCATGCTATTTTGAAGGTTTTACGAAAGGAAGTATTGTATGCAAACCTTAAGAAATGTAACTTTTGTACTGACAAAGTTGTTTTTTCTAAGTTTTGTTGTAAGTGCGAATGGATTAGAGGTGGACCAAGAGAAGATTAAAGCAATACAAGAATGGCCACGACCGAATAACATCAGCCAAGTTAGAAGCTTTCATGGCCTTGCAAGCTTCTATAGGAGGTTTGTACCGAATTTTAGCACTCTTGCTGCCCCATTAACCGGTATTATCAAAAAAAATTCACCTTTTATTTGGTCTGATGAACAAGAATCTACTTTTGTTAAAATCAAAGATTGCTTGACTAATGCTCCACTTTTATGTTTGCCGAATTTTAACAAAATTTTCGAGGTAGAATGTGATGCTTCTGGAATAGGAATAGGTGCGGTTTTAACGCAAGATGGGCGACCGGTGGCTTATTTTAGTGAGAAACTTAATGGAGCTACGCTCAATTATCCCACATATGACAAAGAAATGTACGCATTGATACGTGCATTAGAAACATGGCAGCATTACCTTTGGCCTAAGGAGTTCATTATACACACGGACCATAAGGCTTTGAAGCATTTGAGAGGGCAAACTAAGCTTAACAAACGACATGCAAAATGGGTAGAATTCTTAGAATCCTTTCCATATGTGATTAAGTATAAGCAAGGTAAGGAAAATATCGTTGCAGATGCTTTATCGCGAAGGTATGCTCTTTTAAATTATTTGGATGTTAAGTTACTTGGTTTTGCTTATTTAAAGGAATTATATGCTGATGATTCTGATTTTGGAGAAGTTTACAAGTTATGTGTGCAAGGTGCGTATGACAGGTACTATCAGCAAGATGGATTCCTATTTCGAGAAAATAAGTTGTGCATACCCCAAGGATCAACTAGAAATTTGCTGGTTCATGAAGCACATAGTGGGGGTTTAATGGGACATTTTGGTATTGCCAAAACTTTGGCCGTTCTTCAAGAACACTTTTATTGGCCAAAGATGAAACGAGATGTGGCTAAAGTGTGCAATCGCTGTATTGTTTGCAAGCAGGCGAAATCATGGGTCCAGCCACATGGACTCTATACTCCATTACCGATTCCAGAAATGCCATGGATGGATATTTCTATGGACTTTGTTTTGGGTCTTCCTAGAACAAAAAATGGCAAAGATTCTGTGTTTGTTGTAGTTGATCAGTTTTCAAAAATGGCTCATTTCATTGCATGTAACAAAACTGACGATGCTTTAAATGTAACACCCCGAACCCGAGACCGTCACCGGAGTCGAACACGAGGTGTTAACAGACTTTTAAAAAAATTTCCAGACACTGCCAATCTGCGTAATAGTCTCTTTAAAAATCATATCTCGAGTTCAGAAACTCAGAATCCAGTTCTGTAAATTTTCCCTGAAACTAGACTCATATGCCTATCTACATATTTTTTTCTAGAATTTTTAGTTGGGCCAATTAGTACAGTTTATTAGTCAAAGTCTCCCATATTACAGGGATCGACTACCCTGACCTTTGCGCATTACGACTTAAATATCTCCCTGTACAGGGCTTCAATACTGATGCCGTTTGTTTCTATAGAAACTAGACTCAGAGAGTAATCTATAGATATATGGCTTGACTCCTAATTGTCTCTGGTTAATTTATAATGAATTTCCAAATTCGGAATAGGAAATCTAGAAACCGTTCTGGCCCTGTCTCACAAGAACCTGAATATCTCTTAACATACTGTCCGTATGATTATTTTGTTACTTTCCTATGAAAATAGATTCATCAAGGTTCGTTTACATAATTTATTCACTATTTAATTCCATTCCTACTATTTTTAGTGAATTTCCAAATCTACATCACTGTTGCTGTCAGCATCTGCCTTTAAGGTAGACTTTACCTATTTCATAGTTTCCATGATTCAACTAGCCCTTTTTGCATAAGTAGCACAATTTATGATAGTGATTAACCATTCCCATGGCCAATCCTTGTCAAGCCTATCCACACCTCTCAATAACCATATCCATACCAAATGATTATAACATTACACTCAAACATATATAAGCCATTTTCGCATGGCTATCCAAAATTATACAAGTCCAAAGGGTCCATGACCCACAACAAACGGGTAGTCCTATACATGCCATTTCGAAGTTCAACCAAAATTGTACCAAAAGGGGGGGCTTTGATAGTGTGGGCGACTTCGACTTCAAAATCCCGAGTCCGATAGCTGGAGAACCAAAATCTATAAAATAGAGGATCAAAGAAACGGAGTAAGCAATTTATGCTTAGTAAGTTTTGAGCAAGGAATTCCAGCACAGTAAAAGTATAGCATTCATATAGCTAAACGAATAATTTCATATGCACAAATTTTCGATATCATACTTGCTTCACATTACCAACCCTTATGTACATACACAAAAGATCAACTCAGCCAAAGGCCGGTAGCTCGTTTATCAACTGAGCGAATACTTATTTGTAAGGGCTCAACTAAATTCAAGCACATACGAAACATACCTCAGTGTTGGGATGTTTCTAGAGTATTTACTGAAATTTTTACAGCAAGATCATTCATTCCCAAATCACGTACCTTCGGAATTTAACCGGATATAGCTACTCGTTCAAATGCCTTCGGGACATAGCCCGGTTATAGTAACTCGCACAATTGCCTTCGGGACTTAACCCGGATTTAGTAACTCACACAAATGCCTTCGGGCTTAGCCCGGAATTAGTATCTCGCACAAATGCCTTCGGATCTTAGTCCGGATATGGTCACTTAGCACAAAGCCTTCGGGACTTAGCCCGGACATCATTCAAATAACCATGCACATTTAACAATAAATCATGGCACATTCGTATTTCGTTTTCGTTAGTAAAACTCAAACACAAGACATTTATCATTCTTGCAATTTCGGCTCAATAGCCACACAAAGAGCAAGATTTTGGTTTGCTTAAAACATGATCTAATCAAATCATAATTTAAGCTCTTTTACTCAAGAACTTACCTCGGGTGTTGTCGAACGATTCCGATAGCTATTCGACCACTTTTTCCTTCCCTTTATCGGATTTAGTTCCCCTTTGCTCTTGAGCTTAATTAAACAAATAAATTGATTTAATCATTTGAGCATCGGAAAGAGGAACACAAGGCACTTAGCCCATTTTTATACATTAGACATTAAAGTCACATATGTACGGAATCATGAATCAAACTCAACATTTTAGCTAATTTTTCCCCCTTGGCCGAATTTTCTAAGCCAAGACAAAAGCATCAATATGCTTGCCTCTAACCGAATACATGCAACACCAATCTCCTTCCTATGGCCGAATATGCATGTCTATGTTGGGGCCGATTTCAACACTTAATACATTCTACAAGTATGGTCACTTGTATTAACTAAACACCATTTGGTTTCAAGTTCAAAACTTGGCTAATACACACATATATACACTAGTAAAGCATCATCTCCCTTTCCATCAATTTAACACATGCATTACTCATTAATATACAAAAATTATATTCAGCCTTAGCACACAACTTGCTAGCCGATTCTTCTCCATCTAGCAACCAATGCACATATGTGCTCACTCAAAAATGCTAAAAGAAGATTCAAGAATCATCAATCCACCATCACATGCATCATTAACAAGCTTCATATTTAGCATGCAATGGCATTAACACAAAATCTACCTAGGCCGAATATCATCCCCATGACATAGCAAAGATTTGAACCATGGGCTAATTATAACTCAAGCTAGCAACTAAAAACATGCATGAATCTCATGGCACAACCTCAAACATACCTTGATCTAGATACAAGTATGGCCAAACCTCCTCCTAATCCTCTTCCAAACCAAACATGAAGCAAGAACTCCTTCCTCCTTCCTTTGAATTTTCGGCCAAATGAAGATGAAAAAGGATGAACAAAATTTTCTCTTTTCTTTTCTTTAACTCACGGCAATGGGGGGGGGAAACAACTACACACTTTTTTTTTGTTTTCATCATATTCCCTTTCATTATTTTATGCCCATGCTCCTTATTTTATTTTTTTCCACCCATGATGCACCAACACAACATGTCTATGACATGTCTTGCCCATCACACTTGGTCTACCATGCTTGTCATGGCCGGCCACTACTAGTTAGGGGGGAATTTGACATGCAAGTCCCCCCTTTTTATTTCATGCTCTAATAGGTCCTTATGCTTCAACCTATCACATTTCAAAAATGTCACACATAAGTCCTATTGACTAAATTCACATGCAATCGACTAAATCGAAGCTTGAAATTTTCACACATTCATAATTACATATTCTAGACAATAAATATCACATTCAAACATTTCGGTGACTTGGTTTAGCGGTCCCGAAACCACTTCCCGGCTAGGGTCAATTTTGGGCTGTCACAACTCTCCCCCACTTAAGAAATTTTCGTCCCCGAAAATCTTACCGGTAAATAGGTTTGGGTATCGTTCTTTCATCAAGCTCTTGGTTTCCCAAGTAGCTTCCTCGATCCCGTGTTTGAGCCATAACACCTTAACTAACGGAACCCTTTTGTTTTGCAACTCTTTCACTTCACGAGCTAGGATACGAATCGATTCTTCTTCATAACTCAAGTCAGATTGAATTTCAACTTCTGAGGGATTAATCACATGTGACGGATCAGATCTATAACGTCGAAGCATCGAAACATGAAAGACATCGTGAATCTTTTCAAGTTCAAGGGGCAAAATCAATCTATACGCAACCGGACCAACTCGTTCGGAGATTTCGTACGGCCCAATGAATCTCGGGCTCAACTTGCCCTTACGGCCAAATCTGAGTACCTTCTTCCAAGGCGAAACTTTAAGAAACACTTTATCTCCCACCTAATATTCAATGTCCTTTAGTTTCAAATCCGCATACGATTTTTGACGATCTGTGGCTGCTTTCAGACTTTCACGGATTACCTTTACTTTCTGTTCGGCATCCTTAATCAAATCAACTTCGAAAATTTTACTTTCACCGAGCTCGGTCCAAAACAATGGTGTACGGCATTTACGACCGTACAAAGCCTTGTAAGGTGCCATCTTAATACTTGATTGAAAACTATTGTTGTAAGCGAATTCAATCAAAGGTAAATACCGTTCCCATGAACTACTGAACTCGAGGATGCAACATCTCAACATATCCTCAAGTATCTGAATTATCCGCTCAGATTGACCATCGGTTTGGGGGTGAAAAGCAGTGCTAAAATGCAGCTTGGTACCCAAAGCTTCTTGCAATTTCCTCCAAAATCGCGAGGTGAATCTCGGATCTCTATCCGACACGATAGAAATAGGTACCCCGTGTAATCTCACTGATGTGATCCGGCTCGGTTGATTGAGTCGAGTTCACTTAAGTTGCCCGATCGTCGACGAGAAGTTCGTTCGAAATTGTTTTAAGATGAAGATTGTTTTCAGTTTAAGCGGAAGACTTTTAAAAGGGTTCAAAAGATAGGCTAAATTCGGATATTTTGTAGGTTCGGTTTAATAAGAAAAGAAATAAAGTTTATATTTAATAAATAGGATGGAGATGAAAAAAATGAACTTAAGTATTAAGAACGATTCAATACTATGTAAAGTATTGCCCCGGGACTTATATTGCTTAAGGTGGGTTTAATGGAAGTCGAAGATGGACCTTGACTCGTTACCTATAGAGAGGTAGGAACCAAAGGTATAATAAGGTGGATGAACGCCACACCAGGATGGTGATAAGTTCAAAAGAGAACGATAGACGCCACTAGCACGCTAGATAAGTCAGATCGAAACTCGTACGAATTTAGAGAGGAGAAAACTCACTCTTTGAACAAAGTTCATTCAAATGATCAAAAGTCAAAAGTCCTTTACAAATGAAATCAACAAACTATTTATACTAGTTTCTTATGCTAACCGAATAGTCCATTCATGAACTTAATGATTAAGTAATGAACCTAAATTAAGACATGAACCTTCTAGAAAAATGACCAATGGTGTCCTTGTCCATGTTCGGCCGAATGGTACTTCAATGGGCAGCTTCATGGCTAAGGAAATGAACTTGAAGGCTTGGTGAATGTATGGGAGAGCAATGGACATGTCTAGGTTCGGCCAAGGTGTGAATGGACACTCCAAGAGATGCCTTTTGGCCAAATAGGTACTTAGGAGATCAATGGACAGCAACCGATGCATGTAAGTGAATATTCATGCATTCTTCCATTCATTGTATTAAATCATTCATGCATCATCCTTACGTTATTGAACCAGCCCATTCATGAATCATCTTTAATTGTGTTCCCACATCATGCATTGTAAGTAGACGTTCATGCACCTAGCTTGAATGAATCTCCACATTCGGCTGTACCTACATGAAACATGAACAAATTAATTAAAAATAGATATATTAATTAACACAAATTTAAAATAGACAAATTTAATAAAGTCTTAAGCTAAACATATTAAATTCGGCTAAGACAACTTTAAAAACATGAAATAAATCAAAACATAATTATGAGCTGTAATAAATTTAATTATAAACTAAATTAAGACTTAGTTTATTGAAAGAAAGAAAGAAGGAGCTGAAAGTAAGCTCGGTTGAGCTCAAACGAGCTGAAACAAGCTCAAATGAGCTGAGTTGAGCTGGACGTTGCTCGAGGAGCTAGAAATGAGCTAGGATCAGCTTGCCAACAATGCACGGGTCCTTTGGATAGTTGCTTCAAGCTGATTTTGTGAGCTTTGGCCCTTGTTTCGAACCAAGGTTTTGCATTAGAAGCTAAAATAGCTTCTAGGAAATGTTTACCATAAGCTTGAGTTATAGGTCCTTTAAGCAGCTCGTTTAGATCTTGGTTTGCACTCGAGGATGCCCCGGGCGTGCTCACATCACTCACAATCTGAGAAACATACAATTCGGCTAGTTTATCCAATGAAAAATCCGTACGCACGGGGATAAAGTGAGCCGACTTAGTCAGTCTATCAACAACAACCCAAATCGCATCCTTCTTACTTGCTAACAATGGCAGTCCGGACACAAAGTCCATTGTGACTCGATCCCGTTTCCACTCGGGTATCATGATCGGCTGAAGTAATCCTGAAGGCACTTGATGTTCCGCTTTCACTTGTTGACATATTAAACACCTCGAAACAAAGTCGGAGATGTCTCGTTTCATACCATGCCACCAAAACCAACGTTTCAAATCGTTGTACATTTTCGTACTCCCCGGGTGAATTGACATTCGGCTACAATGGGCTTTGTTCAGAATCATCGAAATGAGTTCTGAATTCCTTGGAACGCACAAACGACTTCTGAACCTCAAACAATCATCATCATCAATTTGAAACTCCGATTCCTTGTTCGGAACACACTCAGCCCGTTTTGCAACCAATTCATCATCAACTTTCTGGGCTTCACGAATTTGATGAATCAATAATGGTTTGGCTTTTAATTCAGCTACTAACACATTGTCGGGTAGAACAGACAAGTGCACATTCATCGCTCGTAAAGCAAACAATGATTTTTGGCTTAAGGCGTCCGCAACCACATTAGCCTTTCCCAGGTGGTAATCAATGACAAGCTCGTAATCTTTCAACAACTCAAGCCAATGTCTTTGTCGCAGATTTAAGTCTCTTTGAGTCATCAAATATTTGAGACTTTTGTGATCCGAAAATACATGACACTTTTCACCAAATAAGTAATGTCGCCATATTTTTAAAGCAAATACCATGGCAGCTAGTTCAAGATCATGGGTCGGATAATTTTTCTCATGTGGCTTTAATTGTCTCGACGCATAGGCCACCACTCGACCTTCTTGCATCAATACGCAACCCAACCCAACCCAAGTAGGGATGCGTCACTATAAATGACAAACTCTTTGCCTGATTCGGGTTACACTAAAATTGGAGCTTCAGTCAAATAAGTTTTTAGTTGATCAAAACTTTTCTGACATTTCTCCGTCCATTCGAACTTAACATCCTTTTGAAGTAGCTTCGTCATTGGTGTGGCTATCATCGAGAAACCTTTGACAAATCGTCGGTAATAATCGGCGAGCCCCAGGAAGCTCCGAACTTCGGTAATATTTCTTGGAGGCTTCCAGTTAAGTATGGCTGAAATTTTGCTCGGGTCAACTCGAATACCCGATGCGGATACCACATGACCCAAGAAGCTAACCTCTCTTAACCAGAACTCACACTTACTGAACTTAGCATATAACTGCTTATCCCGTAAAATTTGCAACACTAGTCTCAGGTGCTCAGCATGTTCGGTCTCATCTCTTGAATAGACCAAGATGTCATCAATGAACACAACTACGAACCGATCCAAATATGGTCTGAAGATCCGATTCATCAAATCCATAAATACCGCAGGGGCATTAGTGAGCCCAAACGGCATCACTAAGAACTCGTAGTGACCATATCTCGTTCTGAAAGCAGTTTTGGGTATGTCCGAATCTCGAATTCGCAACTGATAATAGCCCGATCTCAAATCAATTTTTGAGAACACTGAGGCTCCCTTCAGTTGGTCGAACAAATCATCGATACGCGGTAACAGATATTTGTTCTTTATCGTCACTTTATTCAGTTGACGATAGTCAATGCACAACCTCATGGTTCCGTACTTCTTTTTCACGAACAATACTGGTGCACCCCAAGGTGAGAAACTTGGTCGAGCAAAACCTCTATCCGTCAATTCTTGCAACTGAGCTTTCAACTCTTTTAACTCAGTTGGTGCCATACGATACGGAGCCATCGAAATCGGCGTAGTCCCAGGTACAAGCTCAATACCAAACTCTATCTCCCGAACAGGTGGTAAACCCGGTAATTCTTCAGGAAAAACATCCGGGTATTCACAAACCACCAGCACAGATTCGGGTTTCTTTTCTAATTTTTGTCATCAAGTACATACGCAAGGTATGCTTCGCACCCTTTTCTTACATATTTCTGGGCCAACATTGAGGATATTACAGCTGGCAACCCATCCAAGTCCGTAGACTCAACTCAGATTACTTCGTTATTTGCGCACCTCAATTCAATCGTCTTGCTTTTGCAATTCACAACCGCATCATGCACGGTCAACCAATCCAACCCGAGAATAACATCAAATTCATTAAACGGTAAAAGCATCAAGTCCGCCGGAAAACAGGAACCTCGAATTACTAGGGGACATTTCTTACACACTTTGTCGACAAGCACGTAACGACCCAAGGGATTTGACACCCGAATTACGAACTCAGTAGACTCAATAGGTAAAGTCTTACTGGATGCTAAGGTTTCACATATGTAAGAATGAGTAGAACCGGGGTCAATCAAAGCAATTACATTAGTATCAAAGAGAATAAAAGTACCGGTAATAACATCAGGCGAAGAAGCATCCTCGCGGGCACGTATAGCATAAGCTCTAGCAGGCGCACGAGCCTCGGATCTAGTCGTAGCATCTCTAGATCCTCTCTGACCACCACTAGCATTGCCCGTATTTCCAGATGGTCTACCTCGAGCAGTGGTAGCACCCGGTTTCCCACTCTGATTTACATTCTGTTCAGACAACCTCGGGCAATCTTTAATGAAGTGGTCAACTGATCCGTACTTGTAACAGGAGCGATCAGGGAATCTACAACTCCCCGAATGCCATTTACCGCAATATCAACATTTCGTTCTGTCTCGACGTTCATTCCCAACACTGGCGACCGAAGTGCCTCGTGTACCCACAAGGGGTCGATCACGATCTCGTCTAAAAAGGCCCGAAGTGCCTCTCAACCAGCCCACATCATCTCGAAATTTCTTCGATGCCTGTTGAAGAGACTTTCCCGAAGATCTTTTACGAAACTCTCCAGTTCCCACATCAACTTTTTGTTTTTCTTTTCTAAGCTCTTCGGCTTTACAAGCTTGCTCGACAAGTACTACGAACTCTCGTATTTCAAGAATGCCAATGAACATTTTTATATCTTCATTCAGCCCATCCTCGAAGCGTCTACACATGATAGCCTCGGACGAAACACATTCCCAAGTGTATCTACTAAGTCTAACAAATTTTCGCTCGTAATCAGTAACCGACATGGAACCTTGCTTAAGCTCAAGAAATTCCTTCCATTTTTGATCAACAAATCTCTAACTGATATACTTTTTTCGAAACTCAGTTTGGAAAAACTCCCAAGTTACTTGCTCTCGGGGCACAACAGAAGTCAGAGTACTCCACCAATAGTAGGCAGAATCACGTAGCAAGGAGATAGTACACTTTAAGCATTCATCGGGTGTACAAGATAGCTCATCGAGTACCCGGATAGTGTTGTCCAACCAAAATTCAGCTTGTTCGGCATCGTCGCTATTCGTAGCTTTAAATTCGGTAGCCCCATGTTTTCAGATTCTGTCAACTGGGGGCTTATTTGACCTTATTTGGTCAGTTACCGGAGGTATTGTAGGTGCGGGGGTTGTATTAGTCGGGAAGGGAGGTTGTGGAACAGCCGTATTAGTTCGAATGTATTGGTTGAACCAATGATTCATCACGCTATAGAAAGCTTGTCTAGCTTCATCATTCGGGTTACTAGCATTAGGTTGAGAGTTCACCGGCGCTGTCCCTTGTGCGGGAGCAGGCGCTACACTCTCAAGATCATCAGGTACCGCTCGGTCGGGATCGGGATCCATTACTATAAATAAACACATTTGCAAATGTCAGAAATCACCACACTATCAAATAATCACATAAAATGGCATGTATAGCTAGACCCAACGCATTACGGTAGTCCTAGAATCGACTAAACCGTAGCTCTGATACCAATCAAATGTAACACCCCGAACCCGAGACCGTCACAGGAGTCGAACACGAGGTGTTAACAGACTTTTAAAAAAATTTCCAGACACTGCCAATCTGCATAATAGTCGCTTTAAAAATCATATCTCGAGTTCAGAAACTCAGAATCCAGTTCTGTAAATTTTCTGTGAAACTATACTCATATGCCCATCTACATATTTTTTTCTAGAATTTTTGGTTGGGCCAATTAGTACAGTTTATTAGTAAAAGTCTCCCATGTTACAGGGATCGACTACCCTGACCTTTGCGTATTACGACTTGGATATCTCCCTGTACAGGGCTTCAATACTGATGTCGTTTGTTTCTATAGAAACTAGACTCAGAGATTAATCTATACATATATGGCTTGACTCCTAATTGTCTCTGGTTAATTTATAATGAATTCCCAAAGTCGGAACAGAAAATCTAGAAACCGTTCTGGCCCTGTCTCACAAGAACCTGAATATCTCTTAACATACTGTCCGTATGATTATTTCGTTACTTTCCTATGAAAATATATTCATCAAGGTTCGTTTACATAATTTATTCACTATTTAATTCCATTCCTACTATTTTTAGTGAATTTCCAAATCTACATCACTGCTGCTGTCAGCATCTGCCTTTAAGGTAGACTTTACCTATTTCATAGTTTCCATGATTCAACTAGCCCTTTTTGCTAAAGTAGCACAACTTATGATAGTGATTAACCATTCCCATGGCCAATCCTTGTCAAGCCTATCCACACCTCTCAATAACCATATCCATACCAAATGATTATAACATTACACTCAAACATATATAAGCCATTTTCGCATGGCTATCCAAAATTATACAAGTCCAAAGGGTCCATGACCCATAACAAACGGGTAGTCCTATACATGCCATTTCGAAGTTCAACCAAAATTGTACCAAAAGGGGGGCTTTGATAGTGTGGGCGACTTCGACTTCAAAATCCCGAGTCCGATAGCTGGAGAACCAAAATCTATAAAATAGAGGATCAAAGAAACGGAGTAAGCAATTTATGCTTAGTAAGTTTTGAGCAAGGAATTCCAGCACAGCAAAAGTATAGCATTCATATAGCTAAACGAATAATTTCATATGCACAAATTTTCGATATCATACTTGCTTCACATTACCAACCCTTATGTACATACACAAAAGATCAACTTAGCCAAAGGCCGGTAGCTCGTTTATCAACTGAGCGAATACTTATTTGTAAGGGCTCAACTAAATTCAAGCACATACGAAACATACCTCAGTGTTGGGATGTTTCTAGAGTATTTACTGAAATTTTTACAGCAAGATCATTCATTCCCAAATCACGTACCTTCGGAATTTAACCGGATATAGCTACTCGTTCAAATGCCTTCGGGACATAGCCCGGTTATAGTAACTCGCACAATTGCCTTCGGGACTTAACCCGGATTTAGTAACTCGCACAAATGCCTTCGGGCTTAGCCCGGAATTAGTATCTCACACAAATGCCTTCGGATCTTAGTCCGGATATGGTCACTTAGCACAAAGCCTTCGAGACTTAGCCCGGACATCATTCAAATAACCATGCACATTTAACAATAAATCATGGCACATTCGTATTTCATTTTCGTTAGTAAAACTCAAACACAAGACATTTATCATTCTTGCAATTTCGGCTCAATAGCCACACAAAGAGCATGATTTTGGTTTGCTTAAAACATGATCTAATCAAATCATAATTTAAGCTCTTTTACTCAAGAACTTACCTCGGGTGTTGTCGAACGATTCCGATAGCTATTCGACCACTTTTTCCTTCCCTTTATCGGATTTAGTTCCCCTTTGCTCTTGAGCTTAATTAAACAAATAAATTGATTTAATCATTTGAGCATCGGAAAGAGGAACACAAGGCACTTAGCCCATTTTTATACATTAGACATTAAAGTCACATATGTACGGAATCATGAATCAAACTCAACATTTTAGCTAATTTTTCCCCCTTGGCCGAATTTTCTAAGCCAAGACAAAAGCATCAATATGCTTGCCTCTAACCGAATACATGCAACACCAATCTCCTTCCTATGGCTGAATATGCATGTCTATGTTGGGGCCGATTTCAACACTTAATACATTCTACAAGTATGGTCACTTGTATTGACTAAACACCCTTTTGTTTCAAGTTCAAAACTTGGCTAATACACACATATATACACTAGTAAAGCATCATCTCCCTTTCCATCAATTTAACACATGCATTACTCATTAATATACAAAAATTATATTCAGCCTTAGCACACAACTTGCTAGCCGATTCTTCTCCATCTAGCAACCAATGCACATATGTGCTCACTCAAAAATGCTAAAAGAAGATTCAAGAATCATCAATCCACCATCACATGCATCATTAACAAGCTTCATATTTAGCATGCAATGGCATTAACACAAAATCTACCTAGGCCGAATATCATACCCATGACATAGCAAAGATTTGAACCATGGGCTAATTAGAACTCAAGCTAGCAACTAAAAACATGCATGAATCTCATGGCACAACCTCAAACGTACCT